>NC_041389.1:484856456-484875131 GCF_002162155.2 Triticum dicoccoides | reverse complement strand
TATATATATACGGCTGCGCTAAAGTGCGCCTGAGCGCAAAGTTGCTAATCGTGCACTCCGGTCAGACTACGCGCACCACTCCCTCGCCTCTGTAATCAAGGAACCATCGAACCTCGCGTATTTTTCTTCCACCTAGTAGTAAATTTAGTGGGAAACCTAGTAACGATATTAATTTCATTACTATTGCCTCCCACTCGTTCACGATCCCGCGCACATATGACATAGTAATGAACAATAGGAAACATAGTAAAAGAATTTATTATGTTACTGCTGCCCGATCTTGTTTTATTAGTGTCCGCTTCCATTTCCATGGCTCGTAAAAAACTATGGAATATAGTAATCAACCATCATAACCGTTACTGTGTGGACAATTGTCCTAGTAAATGTATTGAGAATTAGTAGTAATAAGAGTTCTCCAATGGTAAATCGAGAGTATTTGCTAAAGTAATTGAGCGATTTTTCACATGGCTGATCACTGTAAAGTTGAAAAGTTTCAGGCTGTAGTAACACATAAAATGCAAATTACTACATGTGGCTTGCCACTTACGATCAAAAGAAAGTGTGGAACCACGTGGGGTGGGTGGATCTGCGGAGGGGTGCACATGCAGTTACTTTTTTCCTAATCTAGTTACGACTCAATGGGCAGCGCGCATAATCATAATTCTACGCTCTGGCTCACTTTAGCAAGTCTATATATATATATATATGTAGCCAGTAGTGTCGGATAGATATACGAAAAATTGTTGTTCGACCAATCTATCAGAGAAGGAGAGGTCGATCACTTCTCTCTGTATATGTTCATCAGGATCTTCTGTACTTAATGGTTTCCTTCATTTGCTTACTAGCTAGCTAGCGTGTCGAGTCCTCTCTATACGTATAGTATGTAGCGTCGACCAAGCACGGAGATAAGAGAGGACACTTCTCTCTATTAGCTAGCTAACACAATATATGAAACCCCTAAATTAACCCTACAAAACCCCCAAAACCCCCACCCCCCCCCACTAAAAAAACAAAAAAACCCAGCCCCTGAACTGCTGACGCGTGGAAGCCTTTTGCCCCCGGTTGGTGGCACCAACCGGGACAAAAGGCCCTCCTGCCTGGGCAAGCCGCAGCGGCCACATGCAGCCCCATCTATCCCGGTTCGTGGGCGAACAGGGACTAAAGGTATTGGGCTTTAATACCGACCCTTTAGCCCCGGTTCGGCAACCGGGACAAATGGGGCTTTTTCTACTAGTGTACCTGCTTCCAGAAGTTTCAACATTTCCGCTCTTACCACTTCTTTCATCTTCGGATTTAACCGACGTTGGTGATCAACAACGGGTTTAGCATCAGGTTCCATATTAATCTTGTGCTTACATAGAGTGGGACTAATGCCCTTAAGAACATCAAGAGTATATCCAATAGCAGCCCTGTGCTTCCTTAGAACTTTCAATAATCTTTCTTCTTCATGTTCTAAAAGGTTAGCACTAACAATAATAATAGGATATATATTTTTCTCATCAAGATAAGCATATTTCAAAGTGCCTGGCAATTGTTTTAATTCAAACACAGGATCACCTTTAGGTGGAGGAGGACCTCCTAGAGTTTTAATGGGAAAACTATGTTTAAGAGGAGGTTGTTGTTTGAAAAAGATTCTATCTATTTCATTTCTTTCATGCATATGCAAATCATTTTCATGGTCTAGCAAATATTGTTCCAAAGGATCAGTAGGAGGCACAGCAATAGAAGCAAGACAAATAATTGCATCCTTACTAGGCAAATCTTTATTATGAGGTTGTCTACTAAACTTGGAAAAAATTAAATTCATGATATTCATCACCAAAGCTAACACCGACAATTTGTTTCTCACAATCTATTTTGGCATTGACGGTGTTTAAGAAAGGTCTACCAAAAATAATGGGACAAAAGTCATCTTGTGGGGAGCTAAGAACAAGAAAATCAGTATGGTATTTTATTTTCCCACACAAGACTTCAACATCTCTAAGGATCCCAATTGGTGATGTAGTATCTCTATTGGCAAGTTTAATAGTGACATCTATGCCTTCTACTTCAGCAGGTGCTGTCTCATTCTTATTTTTTTATATAAGGGAAAAGGAATAGCACTCACACTAGCACCTAGGTCACACAACCCATGATAACAGTGATCTCCTATCTTACCTGAGACAACAGGCATGCCAACACCTGGTCTATGTTTACCCTTTTTTATCAGGTTTGGCAATTCTAGAAGCTTCATCATAGAAGTAAATAACATGTCCATCAATATTATCGACTAAGAGATCTTTAACCATAGAAACACTAGGTTCAACTCTGTTTTGTTCAGATGGTTTGGGTGTTCTAACATAACTTTTGTTAACCATAGTTGAAGCTTTAGCATGTTTCTTCATCCTCACAGGGAAAGGTGGTTTTTCAATATAAGAAGTGGGAACAACTGGATCAACATTGTAAATGATAGTTTCTTCTTTAGCTTTTACTGGTTCTTTAACTTCTTCTTCAATAGGTGGATGATATTTAAACCACTTCTCTTTAGGAAGATCAATACGAGTAGCAAAAGATTCACAAAAGGAAGCTACTATCTTAGAGTCAAGTCCATATTTAGTGCTAAACTTTTGAAAAGCATCGGTATTCATAAAAGATTTAACACAATCAAACTTAGGTTCAATACCTGACTCTTTACCTTATCGAGTTCCAAATCTTTAGAGTTCTGTTTAGTTCTTTCTAAAAGATCCCACCAGAATTCAATAATCTTCTTCATAAAAGAACCAGTACGAGAAGTATTGAGCATGGATTGATCATTATGAGAAAGCCGAGCATAAAAATTCTGAATAATAATTTCTCTTGAAAGCTCATGATTGGGGCATGAATATAACATTGACTTAAGCCTCCCCCAAGCTAGAGTGGTACTTTCTCCTTCACGAGGCCAAAAATTATATATATATAATTCCGATCATGATGAACTAGATGCATAGGATAATTTTTTTGATGAAATTCCAATTTCAACCGATTCCAGTTCCAAGGTCCAATATCATCGCATAGCCTATACCATATCAATGCTTTTCCCGTCAAAGATAAAGGGAAAACCTTCTTCTTAGCCTCATCTGTGGGTAAACCTGCAAGCTTAAACAATCCACAAATTTCATCCACATATACAAGTGCATATCAGGATGTTCGGTTCCATCTCCTGCATAAGGATTAGCTAGCAGTTGTTCTACCATACTCGAAGGAATTTCATACTCAATATTTTCAGTAGGTGCAGTAGGTTGAGGGGCAACTAATTGTGGTTTCGGTCGAGGTGAAGGTACCCCGAACAAACCCCTCAAAGGATTGTTTTCCATAGTAGCAAGTGACAATAAATTTCAGCACGTAGTAATAATGTTTCCTTACCAATTTCCACTTACCAAGAACGCTTCACTCCCTGGCAACGGCGCCAGAAAATAGCCTTGATGACCCAGAAGTATATGGGGTCAATTGCAGCCTTTTCGATAAGTAAGAGTGTTGAAACCAACAAGGAGCAGAAGGAAATGACAAGTGGTTTTCAGCAAGGTAATGTCTGCAAGTGCTAAAATTGTAAGTAGCGGAGTAGTTTGATAGCAAGATAATTTGTGACGAGCAAGTAACGATAGTAGTAACAAAAGTGCAGCAAGGTAGCCCAATCCTTTTGAGGCAAAGGACGTGCCAAAACGGTCTCTTATGATAAGCAAAGTGTTCTTGAGGGTACACGGGAATTTCATCTAGTCACTTTCATCATGTTGGCTTAATTCGTGTTCACTACTTTGATAATTTGATATATGGGTGGACCGGTGCTTAGGTGTTGTTCTTACTTGAACAAACCTCTTACTTATGGTTAACCCTCTTGCAAGCATCCGCAACTACGAGAAAAGTATTAAGAATAAATTCTAACCATAGCATTAAACTTTTGGATCCAATCGGTCCCTTACGAAATAGCGCATAAACTTGGGTTTAAGCTTCTGTCACTCTCGCAACCCACCATCTAATAACTACTCCACAATGCATTCCTTTAGGTCCAAATATGGTGAAGTGTCATGTAGTCGACGTTCACATGACACCACTAAGAGAATGACAACATACATATCATCAAAATATTGAACACATATCAAGTTCACATGATTACTTGCAACATGATTTCTCCCGTTACCTCAAGAACGAAAGTAACTACTCACAAATGATAATCATGCTCAAGATCAGAGGGGTATTAAATAGCATAATGGATCTAAACATATAATCTTCCGCCAAATAAACCATATAGTAATCAACTACAAGATGTAATCAACAATACTACTCACCCACAAGCACCAATCTACAGTTCCGGTACAAAGATTGAACACAAGAGATGAACTAGCGTTTGAGAGGAGTTGGTGTTGTTGAAGATGTTGATGAAGATAGTCCTCCCCAAGATGGGAGAGTTGTTGGTGATGATGATGGCGATGATTTCCCCTCCGGGAGGGAAGTTCCCCCGGCGGAATCGCTCCGCCGGAGGGCAAAAGTGCTCTTGCCCAAGTCCCACCTCGAGGCGGCGGCGCTTCGTCCCAAAAGTCCTCTCCTTATTTTTTTTCTAGGTAAAAATGACTTATATACCAGAAGAGGGGCACCGGAGGTGGGCCGAGGAGGGCAGCACCCACCAGGGCGTGCCTGGGCCTCCTAGCGCGCCCAGGTGGGTTGTGCCCACCTGGTGGCCCCCCTCCGGTACTTATTGGCTCCAATAATTCTTAAATATTCCATAAAAAATCCTCGGGAAGTTTCAGCTCATTTGGAGTTGTGCGGAATAGGTAGCTTGGCGTAGCCTTTCAGGTCAAGATTTCCAGCTGCCAGAATTCTCCCCTTGTGTGTATATCTTGCATATTATGAGAGAAAAGGCATTAGAATTACTCCAAAAAGCATTATTATACAATAAAACAACATAAATAACAGTAGAAAAACATGATGCAAAACGGACGTATCTGGCAGACGGACGGACAGGTGGCGCCGGAGTGGGTTCCTCAGCAACCGTGTGTCATTAATGTAGGCAGCAGACGAACGACCGACCGTGGTGTTATTTGAACGCAGAGCAACCGCATGCATTGGGAAGCGGCGTGGACTGTGCTCTCTCGGCCAGTGCACTGCTTCAATGCCGGTGCCAATGAGAGGTCACGTCCCCTCTGGCTGGTCATGAGTGCAACACTGACGCTCTGGAGCGGCGCTAACCGTTTCAGGCGGGAAGTGCGCATGGGAGAGGGAGGGGGTTTTATGACCCAGGGTGGTCAGGAGCAGACGTGGCAGCGGTCCGGACGCCAGCAAAGCCCCCCTAGTTTGTCTTTGGTTTGCGAGAAAAAGCACATCTGGATCGCTCGGCAGACCGATAGAGGCCCGCATTGGATGGCACACCACATCCAGACCACGCGGTTCGGACATGTGCGGGCGGTTTGAGGGTCAGCGTTTGAGATGCCACTACCATATTTTTCCATAAGATTTTTCAAACTTAAACAAGTTTGACTTAATCTAAAACCTCAATTAATTTGAAATAGATGGCGTAGTAACCAGGTGAATCAAGACAGTTTGAGCTTCCAGCGACGACGCGAAACTCGAGCATTAGAAATCTGAGAGCATCTACAGCCGGACTTGGCAAATCCTACCCCTCAAATGCCCATGAATGCGTCCGGGCACGTCTGCGGACAGTGAGCGGTCACACCCAAATAATTGTTAACATAACCGGATAACTTAAATTAGAAACCTCAAAATCCATAGTATTACATGCAATGTAAACCTCTCCGCCATGCCCATGTCCGGCGGCTGGCTGCGCCCCTCAGAGTGTTAGTCCTGTCGCCGGTGAGGTAAAATAGGACATGAGACACGCTTTGGCTCACGGGACTCAAGGCATTGTCGTCTTCCATGCTTCACTTTTTCTCGCTGGAGCCCGGAACCCTGACAATGACGTTGGACGTGAGATCGATGATGGATCCTTCCTGAGAGGAGCCGGCGACATCCACGACAACGCGGTTGTGGCGCCCGGGGTTGCAGGCCATCCGTCGAGGCACCGGAGAATGCAACTCTGCCTCTCCAACGTCAACCGCAGCGAGGGTTGTCCCGTCTCCCGCGCCCGCTGCCTCGCACGGCGGGCACGCCACGCCATGTTCTTGCTAGATGACGCCCATGTGTTCATCCCCTGCTCGGCGCGTCAACGGAGGGATTGCGCGTCCGCCATAGCGTTCGAACGCCAGACGGACCGCACCGCCTCCGGTGAGCAAGCGGCGACACACCTTCCGGCGGATCCACGCGTCATTTGGACGGACACAATTGGATTCCCAGCACAAGGAGTCCAAGTGCTGCCGTCGAGCGGCCTCCTCCCGGGAGCGGCAGCGCGCAGGCCGGAGTGTCATCTCCTCCTCGGGGGCGCGTGGGATGAACTCGGGGTTGTCGGATCTAGAGGTGTAGGATCTGGATCCGCTGCCTGCCATGCCGGAGAAGACCAGAGATCGCTAGACGGAGCTTAGGTGACTGAGAGGAGTGGAGGGGAGTGAAGTGAAATAATTAGGGTTTGGTTCCGAGAGCGGATGGGGAGGAAAATATGTGGGGTAGGGTGGGCCAATATGTGCCGGGTCAGAGATGGCAGACGCGCCCCAATGCTCCATATGTGTTCTACATTTAATCTGGATATGAGAGGTGTCAACGAGAGTCGACGTATCAGACCAATTTGAGGCACTTGTCTGGATGTGATATTTATAGCCGGTCACTGACCGGTTCATACAGGTGTTTCAGGCGCCGGCTGATGCTCTGACGCCCCATCGGCACCGGAAAAGCTGCATGCATGCATGCATGGTCGGAATGTTAGAATTAATGGGCTAGGCCCATAGCAATTTCTGAAATCTCAAAGCCCATGTGTAAAATGGCAAGTGGTGGTGCTAAGTTTAGTCCCACCTTGGAAGTTGAAGAAGAGTTGGACCTCTTTAAGTGGGTTCTCTCCACCACTCTAAGTGGTGTGTGAGAAGAGAAAGGGAAAACCACACGTGCACGCTCGCTCGCCTCGCCTCGCCTGGCCTGGCCTGGCCGGGCCGGGCCAGGGCGTGGCGAGGCGAGGCGAGGCGAGGCGAGGCGGCGCGTACATGCGACATGCGCGTGAATGGTCCGCCGAAATCCGGTCCGTCTCCTTGCAGGAGTGCAGCTTCCTTTTGCCCTTTTATTTTTATGTCTTGGCAGACAAGTTTTGATTTCTTGTCCGGTAAGTATACGAATTAGAAACCGAGTCGGTTTGGGATTGTGGTCGCGACACAATACCGCCTCTGGTCCTAATATATATACAGCTACCGGCTGTGGCCAGAGACGGACCGAAATACACCTAGGGTTTTGCCTCATCTCACAACTTACGCCGCCATTGTAGTCTACTCCATCCCAAACACCGGCGTGCATCGGCGTGTGGGAGAGCAGGTCTCTGGAACCGTTCGTCTTTGCGATCCTACACCGGGAGAGGACGAATTAGGTTTTTGGGAAGCGCTGTGCGCGACTGCTCAAATTCGTAATCACGGGTCGTCTTCCGTACAAGTCGGGCGGTGCTACTCATCGTCGTATTCATCGCCGTCAGCAGCAGATCGTCGCCAACATCATCATCAACACTGTCGCACCCATAATAGCTAATGATCAGTACGTCCAACATCCTCTGTTCATGTCTGTTTCTACAGCTATTGTTACGTGTTTGCTGCTGTTATGTATGTCTTGCTATTCTTCTAGTTTGCTAGATTATTACATGCTAGTATCTCCTCTAGTCATGAATTATTTACTGGAATTAATCATGAACTTGCCTAATATTCCAACAATCCAAAAACCTAATTATAGGCAATTTCCTGAGTTAACTATGGCTGGATTTTCTGATGCACTGAGGCTGGATAAGTTTACTGGTGTGCACTTTAAGAGGTGGCAGGTGAAGACCACGCTCTGGCTTACTTCTCTGAAAGATTTCCACGCTAATGTTGGTGCTCCAGAGGGAATGACCGACGAAGATCAGAGAAAATTCCAGGAAGCCAATATTATGTTTGTGGGATGCATTCTGAGTGTTCTTGGTGACCGTCTGTGTGATGTGTACATGCACATAAACGACGGAAAAATTCTGTGGGATGCACTGAATGCAAAATTCGGTGCAACAGATGCAGGCAGTGAAGTGTACATCATGGAGAGTTTTCATGACTACAAGATGATGAATAACCGTTCTGTGGTTGAACAAGCTCATGAGATACAGTGCATTGTGAAGGAACTTGAACTCCTTAAATGTGTTCTACCCGACAAATTCATGGTTGGGTGCATGATTGCAAAGTTGCCTCCTTCATGGAGGAATTTTGCCACAACTCTGAAGCATAAGAGACAGGAGATATCAGTTGAAAATCTGATTGCATCTCTTGATGTTGAAGAAAAAGCTCGGGCTAAAGATACCACTGAAAAAGGAGGTGAGGTTCAGCCTACTGCTAACATGGTGCAGAGGTACCCACAGAACAAGAACAAAGGGAAGAACAAACCTGTTTTCAACAAGCCTACCAAGACTACTACCTTCAAGAAGAAGAAGTTCAACAAGGCTGAGCTAGAGTGCTACGCCTGTGGGAAGCCTGGACACTTTTCCAAGGAATGCCCTGAACGTGCAGACCGCAAAGGGAAAACAAGCTCCAAGACTGTCAGCATGGTGACCGCTAGCAATACTGATGGGTATGATAATTTACCTATTGTGCTTTCAGTATTTCAATCATCTTCGTGGTGGATTGATTCGGGTGCTAACGTTCATGTGTGTGCTGACATCTCCCTGTTTACTTCTTATCAGGTCGCAAGGGATTCTTCCGTCCTAATGGGGAATGGGTCACATGCTTCTGTTCGTGGCATTGGCATGGTGGATCTGAAGTTTACTTCGGGAAAGATCGTGCAACTAAGGAACGTGCAGCATGTCCCTACTATGAACAAGAATCTAGTTAGCGGCTCCCTTCTATGTCGAGATGGATTTAAGGTAGTTTTCGAGTCCAATAAAGTAATTGTGTCAAGATTTGGACAATTTATAGTAAAAGGCTATGAGTGCGGAGGCTTGTTCCGCTTTTCTCTTTCAGATTTTTGCAATAAGTCAATAAACCAAATTTGTGCTAGTGTTAATGATGATGCAAGTATTTGGCACTCTCGTTTATGTCATATTAATTTTGGTTTAATGTCTCGGCTAACCAGCATGAGTTTAATTCCGAACTTCACAGTTGCCAAAGGTTCTAAGTGCCATAGTTGTGTGCAATCTAAGCAACCTCGAAAGCCTCATAAGGCTGCCGAGGAGAGAAACTTGGCACCTCTAGAACTCATACATTCTGATCTTTGTGAGATGAATGGTGTGTTGACAAAAGGTGGAAAGAGATATTTCATGACTTTGATTGATGATGCGACTAGATTTTGCTATGTTCATTTGTTGCAAACTAAAGATGAAGCATTAGACTACTTTAAAATCTATAAAGCTAAAGTTCAAAATCAACTAGAGAGAAAGATCAAGCGTCTTAGGTCCGATCGTGGTGGAGAGTATTTTCCAAAAGTGTTTGATGAATTTTGTGAGGAACATGGTATTATTCAAGAGTGGACGCCTCCCTATTCACCTCAATCAAATGGAGTGGCCGAGAGGAAAAACCGCACATTGATTGACTTGGTGAATGCCATGTTAGACACTGCTGGTTTATCTAAGGCATGGTGGGGGGAGGCTCTATTGACTTCATGTCATGTCCTGAATAGAGTTCCCAACAATAATAAAGAGAAAACCCCTTATGAGGAGTGGGTTGGGAGAAAATCATCACTTTTTTTATTTGCGCACTTGGGGATGTTTGGCAAAGGTCAATATTCCTATTCCTAAGAAACGCAAACTTGGACCAAAGACAGTGGATTGTGTCTTTCTAGGGTATGCTCAATGGAGCATTGCTTATAGGTTCTTAGTGGTAAAATCTGAAGTACCTGATATGCATGTTGATACTATAATGGAATCTCATGATGCAACATTTTTTTGAGAACATATTTCCTATGAAAGATATGCATAGCATTGCTAGATTTTCTTCTGAGATAATTCCTGAATCTAGTACAACTGATGAATATTTCGAACAATCACATGAGGAAGTCCTTGAGAAGGATAGCAATGAAGTTCCTAGAAGGAACAAGAGACAAAGGATTGCAAAATCCTTTGGTGATGATTTCATTGTATACCTTGTGGACGACACACCCAAGACGATTGCAGAAGCATATGCATCTCCGGATGTAGATGATTGGAAAGAAGCTGTTCATAATGAGATGGACTCAATTCTTTCTAATGGAACTTGGGAACTAACTGATAGACCATATGGTTGTAAACCTGTGGGCTGTAAGTGGGTGTTCAAAAAGAAGCTAAAGCCTGATGGTACTATTGATAAGTACAAGGCGCGGCTAGTGGCCAAGGGCTACACTCAGGAAGAAGGCGAAGATTACTTTGACACCTATTCACCCGTTGCTAGAATGACCACCATTAGAGTGTTACTTTCCTTAGCTGCCTCTTATGGTCTTATCATTCATCAAATGGATGTAAAGACAGCTTTTCTCAATGGAGAGTTGGAAGAGGAGATCTATATGGATCAGCCTGACGGGTTTGTGGTAAAGGGTGAAGAGAGAAAGGTGTGCAAATTGTTAAAATCTTTGTATGGTCTGAAACAGGCACCTAAGCAATGGCATGAGAAGTTTGAAAGAACTTTGACTTCTACAGGATTTGTCATTAACGAGGCTGATAGGTGTGTTTACTATCGCCATGGTGGGGGCAATAGTGTCATATTATGTTTGTATGTGGACGACATACTGATCTTTGGTACAAACATTAATGCAATTAATGAGGTCAAGTCTTTTCTATCAAAAAGTTTTGACATGAAAGATCTGGGAGAAGCCGATGTAATTCTAAACATCAAACTTATTAAGGATGAGAGTGGGATTACATTAACGCAATCTCACTATGTTGAGAAGGTCTTGAACCGATTCGGTTTTATGGATAGCAAGCCTTCTCCAACACCTTATGATCCCAGCGTGACACTCAGAAAGAACAAGAAAGAAACGAGAGATCAATTAAGATACTCTCAAATTGTCGGTTCACTCATGTACTTAGCTAGCGCTACAAGACCAGATATCTCTTTTGCTATGAGCAAACTGAGTAGGTTCATGTCCAACCCGGGTGATGATCATTGGCATGCACTAGAAAGGGTCTTGCGCTATCTGAGAGGTACTATGAGTTACGGAATTACTTATTCAGGGCATCCTGCTGTGCTAGAAGGACATAGTGATTCAAATTGGATCTCCGATGTTGATGTACTTTACACAACAAGTGGGTATGTATTTACTCATGGTGGTGGCGCAGTGTCATGGAGGTCTTGCAAGCAAACCATATTGACGAGGTCAACTATGGAAGCAGAATTAACTGCTTTGGACACAGCTACTGTTGAGGTAGAATGGCTGCGTGAGCTCTTGATGGACTTGCCGGTTGTTGAAAAACCTGTACCGGCTATTCTTATGAATTGTGATAACCAAACGGTTATCGCTAAAGTGAACAATTCTAAAGATAATGCAAAGTCATCAAGACACGTGAAAAGACGTTTGAAGTCTGTCAGGAAATTGAGAAACTCCGGAGTAATAACTGTTACATATATACAAACAGACAAAAACCTGGCAGATCCCTTTACAAAGGGACTATCACGAAATGTGATAGATATTGCATCGAGGGAGATGGGTATGAGACCCATAGATGTTACACCATAGTAGTAACCCAACCTTTGTGATCGGAGATCCCGTGAATTAGGATCTGGGAAGAACAAGCTATTGGTTAACTGAGGAGAGTAATAACTTATAATCGTCTCCAAGTGAAGATGCAAAACTCTCAGAGCTATAAGGCTCAGATCTGTAAGGCAGGTCGGCAACATGCCTTAATGTGGTTCTATTGGCTATAATTAGCAAAGATGCTGTCCTACAGAGCATTCTTGAAAGAACACACCTATATGAGTTCTGACTGTAAACGTCGCAGTCTATGAGATTTGGGTGATCTCTAGTAAACTAACGAAGAGACCAGGAAGTATGACGTATAAGCTCCAAACCGCGGGGTAGCCTACTGGCGGTCAGGTACTGGTTAAGACTTTGAGTGAAATCTGTTCACACAAAACTAGCAATTCAAGGCATAGTCCATTGTCAAGTTGTGAATGGATGTAGCTTAAAGTTCTAGGCAGAAGTTCAACTTAACAGTCTCTGCTGAAACACTGGTATATTAAACAAGTGGTGAGAGAAGGCAAATCTCTAAATGGGTATTTGAGATCTGGTGGGGGATTGTTAGAATTAATGGGCTAGGCCCATAGCAATTTCTGAAATCTCAAAGCCCATGTATAAAATGGCAAGTGGTGGTGCTAAGTTTAGTCCCACCTTGGAAGTTGAAGAAGAGTTGGACCTCTTTATATACTGGGTTCTCTCCACCACTCTAAGTGGTGTGTGAGAAGAGAAAGGGAAAACCACACGCGCGCGCTCGCTCGCCTGGCCTGGCCTGGCCTGGCCTGGGCGGGGCGGGGCGTGGCGAGGCGAGGCGAGCCGTACATGCGACATGCGCGTGAATGGTCCGCCGAAATCCGGTCCGTCTCCTTGCAGGAGCGCAGCTTCCTCTTGCCGTTTTGTTTTTATGTCTTGGCAGACAAGTTTTGATTTTTTGTCCGGTAAGTATACGAATTAGCAACCGAGTCGGTTTGGGATTGTGGTCGCGACACAATACCGCCTTTGGTCCTAATATATATACAGCTACCGGCTGCGGCCAGAGACGGACCGAAATACACCTAGGGTTTTGCCTCATCTCACAACTTGCGCCGTCATTGTAGTCTACTCCATCCCAAACGCCGGCGTGCATCGGCGTGTGGGAGAGCAGGTCTCCGGAACCGTTCGTCTTTGCGATCCTGCACCGGGAGAGGAGTAATTAGGTTTTTGAGAAGCGCTGTGCGCGACTGCTCAAATTCGTAATCACGGGTCGTCTTCCGTCCAAGTCGGGCGGTGCTACTCATCGTCGTATTCATCGCCGTCAGCAGCAGATCGTCGCCAACATCATCATCAACATTGTCGCACCCATAATAGCTAAAGATCAGTACGTCCAACATCCTCTATTCATGTCTGTTTCTACAGCTATTATTACGTGTTTGTTGCTGTTATGTATGTCTTGCTATTCTTCTAGTTTGCTAGATTATTGCATGCTAGTATCTCCTCTAGTCATGAATTATTTACTGGAATTAATCATGAACTTGCCTAATATTTCAACACGGAATCCGTCTTTCATCCACGTCGCTCCTCGACGGTCGGCGATTGACCGATTCTGTAATGTGTGTTTGGTTGCCTGCAGCCATCGGGTAGAGGACGTGATTCATCAACGTGCTTTAGGCATATACTTGCAAGTTGCGTTTCAATAGTTGTCTCGCCATCCTCTCAGCTAGATGCCACTAGGAAATCACCCGGCGGCCCCGCGTGCTCGTTGAACTTGCCTCTCTTGGAACGATTCGCTCCAATCATCATCATCCACTCGCGCTACGCACGGCCTATCTTTTTAGCTCTTTATCTTTACCTTATTACTAATAAAGTGCTTATTGCTTCTGGTCGTACGTCAGCATTTTTTTATAAAAGTCCCTCTCTTTCTAAGAAATCAACCCGCAGTCCCTGTTTTTAAGTGAAAAAAACGTTTCGTTCGGGGTTGTAAATAAAAAAAACAGACACGAGCACGACTGCACGAGCTCTCCTCTCTCCCACGCCTCCTGATCCCAGCCGCCAGGAGGCACGCGGCCCGTGCGGCGCTCGATCCGGTGACGCGCCGGCCGCCGCCGACGCCGGCAATCACAGCACCCTGCACCACCGTTCCACCTTAGCTCCTCATCTTCCCCGCGTGCCCGAGCTCCTCCTCTCTCCCGTGTGCCCGAGCTCCTTGCTGTGTGCCGCTCGGGAGGGCTTGCGTTCGCCGCTCGACCAAAGCCACCGCGAGCTGGTCGTCGTTGCACTTGCTGGCGACCTGGCCGTCCCCTCTGCACCACTTTCACCTCAAATTTGGACGCTCATGTGCTTGTGGATGTTCTCAGTTATTTTTTGCACACAAGGTGTTTGTGTGTTTGTCTGAACCAGTTTCAGTCACAGATCCTTGAGGTAAACTCCACATGAATACATCATGAGACTAAATCTCCTTTCATATGATTCAAAACATGTTATGATGGTGGGAGTGAATCGGGTTATTAGAATAATGGTTTGCTAATTAATTTACATCATGGTTAGTCTCAAGACACATGGGTACGCCGGCTCCTATTGCTTAACAAATGTATATCTGCAGATTTTTTTTAATCATATAAAGAAGTTATAGTTAGGTGTTGACCTTTTTTTTGCCTAGACACAGCACCTCCAACAAGATCTGGGCACTCATAATGATATATATATATATATATATATATATATATATATATGTGTGTGTGTGTGTGTGTGTGTGTGCATGCTTTTTGTTTTTGCTGCGCATTTTTTCGATTTACCTTTGATGCGCATTTTTAGTTTTAATTGTTGTTTACCTTCAGCCGACCTAATTGAGCTATCGGAGGTGTTGCGGTCTTTTAGCAAACATGCCCTATATTCTATGGTTTGGCATCTATAGGATGCCATCTCTGGTCATGGATCCACTATGGCTGCTTCGTCCTTCACTTAGGACCTTCTCACCCCCACAGAGATCAGAGGTAACCCACGCCGTTGGAAATTGTTGCTCAAGTTCTTGCTTCAACAAATTTTGTTTCGGATATAATTTATGGCCATGCCATGTATTAATTATCCTTATAATGTTCATCTGAATTTGCAGAGAAAAATATATCTTGGAAGCAGGAACCCTTACCTCATAAGATGGGTGAGCTGTAGGATTTGGTTGTGTTGAACTTGAATTAGTTTTTGCTCATCATGTTCTCTGTATTAGGAATTCAGGTGCCTTCCAACTCTAATTTTTTCGTATTGTTGGTGCATGCTGGGAGTCACATTGTTATGCATGCTAGCAAACATTAGGATTGGAATCTTACCCTGTAGGTTATTAATATCTTTTCCACTAACCGAGATTCAGCAATTTAATTCGTATGGTCGCACAAGCAGTTTTGTTTTTGGATTTGTCTTGACAAACGTATTGGGTACATCAATTTAATTCGTATTAAGATCACACCAGCAGTTAGTTCCGTTACACTTGGGTCACCGATGGTTGCCGTGCAACTATGCTCCTCTCATGTTGTAGTGGCTAGCTGCTGCAATTCACGGATCATGCTCTCATGGGAAGGAGGCTGTGGCTTTCTTAATTGATCAGAATAACAGAACCCCACATAGTTCTTTTCTAGATATATATTGTTATTTCTGATGTTGTGTGGACCATCAGAAACCTGATGTGTGTGTGTATCATAGAATATCTTGCTATTTATGTATATTGCTTACCTTTCATTCCTGTACCACTTCTCTAAATATAAGCCACTTCTTTTCTATTGTTAGCGCTATCTTTTGATGTTAATGCACTAAAAATCTAAAGCCTTTCCCTCTGCAAAATGTTGATATTAGAGATTTTTTTTGTGGGAAAATGATGATATTAGAGCTATGCGTCTTATAATCCGTACTGTATATGACAATGCGTATTCAGTTATATTATGTTTGTAGCATGGCATTTTTCCATTCCTTTTTTCCTGATGAATCACATGGTAAATTTTGATGTACAATGACTGCTCTTGCAAAAAATGTGGAATTCAGAGAGGGACTCTACAACAAGCAAGGTTTTAGGTTCTGAATCTAAATAACCTCTTCTTCAGTTCAGTCCTAGAAAAAGCTGATCAGAGAAACAAAGAAGCAACAATGAATGGGTCCCTTTCTTGACCACACAAGAGTTGTCTGTGTGCAAGTCATGAACCATTTGTCCATCAATACAAGTGCGGGATTTGAACATGTTAATTCTGACCTTCTGTTGGGAGTTTATATTATACCTTTCATGCGAAGTAGTTACATTTATCACATGGAAGACAATGCCCATCGAGTGGAAGGTGGAGAGATTCAGACTTCGGAGGATGTTAATATGCTCATAAAATTTCAATTAAACTTGTAGAAATCTTCCATGTAGCTGTGATTGTTCTCTCCGGACATGGAGGATCAGTTCTTGGACAAATTTATTTGTCTGTTGTATGACTTGCCACCACTTTTTTCCAAAATTCCTATTCACATGTTATCAAACCATAAAGATCAATATCTTAAAACTTTAGTAGAATTAATCTGCCTTTATTTCTGGACTCTAGCATTTTGTGCTTCTTCACAAGTTCCAAGTTGTTATTTGGCGATTAATTTAATTTGGGTTCTTGGCACTCGCTCGTGCAGGTTATGACTATGCCGTAGGTGACGTGCGGAAAGGCGACCAAAGAGTACATGAAGAATTCTTGCTATCAACTAGGGCTGGATGCCCCCAGGAAGAATGCCGTGAGTCAACTTTAATGACTAATATGTTAATTTCTTCTAGCTACACAATATGAGATATTGCTTCTTAATTAACTCTTACTGCTACGTAGTAAGATGACAATGGGATTTTGTTTCTCGAGTTGGCACTCAGTAGTAAAAGTGGTTTATACTTCGAATAGTTGAGCAGAAAACTGGCGTGTCATGGCTCCTAATGTTACAGAGCAAGTGGACAGACTCTATCCCCCCCCCCCTCTCTAGACTTTGTTTTCTAGGTTTGGTTGGGTACAAAAGGCTAGATTCTGGTATATATTCATTGATGCAGAAGCTAGAAGCTCATTGATATTATTTTTCTTGCCAAACATACAAAGGATTGTGCATAAAACTTCCAGCTTGAAATCTACATCTGGGTTACGAGCTTTCTCCAGAATTTAAGAACATCGTTGTGGACATTTAGATATTTTTGTAATATTCTTCAGGGTCTTGACTTAATTTCTTTTCACACAGTAAAATATTAATTATATGTTGTACAGTAGTAGTACTGTGCATACTATGTACTCAAGTTTATTAAAGTCAAAGCAGGAAAGGAGATCAGAGTTCAGGGCATGTTCAGCTCCACCCATGCATCAAGGGAAATATATACGACGCAAATGATAACGTGTTCTGCTAGATGACATAGTACAAGGTTCAGCAGCGACGACATGATCTCAAACATGCCACTGGCATGGCACCTATACTAAACTTGATTTGTTCTCTCAATATGGAGTGTTAATCTTCTCCTCTGCATAGTACAAATATTCCCTTAGCTCAAAGGATATAGACATGGTGAGTTTGGTTGGAGGAAATAAGAATGATTTATAAAAGTAATAAAAGGGAGATAATGCTGCTTGATGTGTATGGGGATTCTGAAGATATATATGATTGATACTTTCCCTGCATGATATAGATTAGTCGAGGTTTGCGAAGTTCTCTATAAAAGAACTATGTGGGGTTCTATTATTGTATTATTTCTAACACGTAAAATATTTAGGCCCCCGTTGCATTGCAAGGGCAATCAGGTCATGGCAGAATCAAGTAGGAACTAGGAAGTAGGAAGGGACCAGTCCCGCCCCCAGCTGTTGAGTAACGTGATTGTATTAGGAAACATAGGTTAGACTAGGAAATATTCTGGCTTGCCTTGTACTCCAAGTAGATCATGTACTCCTATATATATGCCCATGAGGCTCAAGCAATAAAACAACTATTCCACCAATCCTCCTCTCTCCCTTTTAACATGGTATCTATCGCAAGTCGATCCTAAACCCTAGCCGCCGCCGCTTCCGCACCCGCGCGTCGCCCCCGGGGCGGTCGGCCTCCATGACCGCCGCCGGGGGCCGCGCCGCCCGTACCTAGGGTTCGTCCGCCGGCCATGTTGGCCCGCTGCCCTAGAGAGTCTTTTTCCCGATCCTTTGATCCGGGTTTTCTCTCTCGCCGGTCGCTTTGATCGGCGTCTACTTTTTGGTTTTCCGGTCTTTGTGATCCGGTTTGCGTCGCCCACCGCCGCCGTCGACCCCGTGCGCCTCTACTCCGACTTCGGCATCGACTACACCGGCGTCTTCACCGACCCGGCGGCCTACCCGCCGGTCGCCCCGACCCGGCGGCCTCGCGTCATGCGGCGGCCCTTCACCGCCGCCGTTCGCGCGCCGGCCCGCCCGTCGATCTACGCCGGCCGTCACCGCCTGTTCCGACCGGGACTCCTGCATCACCCCGACCCGGCGGCCTCGCGCCATGCGGCGGCCAATCATAGCCGCCCTGCCGCCCGCCGCCGCCGACTTCATCTCGGACTCCGCCGCCACCACGCCTTCACTGAGCGGTGTCCCCGACCTCGCGCGCGATCGGCTTGATCACCCGCTCGCCGCCGCGATCCGCCTCATCTACGCCACGCGACCGACCTGGCCCGTCAGTTACGCGCGCCTTCGCAGGTCCCGTGAAGATCGTCTCCGAGTTCAGCGCGCCCCTCCGTCGATCGAGCAACGGCCGGCCGCTGCGCTACCCCCGTAGCCGCAGCGCCGCCGCCCCATGGTTCTTCTCCCGGCTGCACCGACCCGCGTCACCGCTGCGTCGCCCCTTCGGGCCGTAGTGCCGCGGCCCGCGGTCCACGCCGCCATCCCGAGGCCGTCCCTGCGGTTGCACCGACTCGCGAACCGCCGTTGCGTCGCCCCTTCGGGCCGCAGCGTCGCGGCCCGCGGTCCC
>NC_041389.1:484817150-484856446 GCF_002162155.2 Triticum dicoccoides | reverse complement strand
GGCCTCGCGCCATGTGGCGGCCAATTATAGCCGCCCTGCCGCCCGCCGCCGCCGGCTTCATCTCGGACACCGCCGCCACCACGCCTCCACCGAGCGGCGTCCCCGACCTCGCGCGCGATCGGCTTGATCACCCGCTCGCCGCCGCGATCCGCCTCACCTACGCCGCGCGACCGACCTGGCCCGTCGGTTACGCGCGCCTCTGCAGGTCCCGTGAAGATCATCCCCGAGTTCAGCGCGCCTCTCCACCGATCGAGCATCGGGCTGCCGTTGCGTCGCCCCGTCGGGCCGCAGCGCCGCCGCCCCGTGGTTCTTGTCCCGGCTGCACCGACCCGCGTCACCGCTGCGTCGCCTCTTCGGGCCGTAGTGCCGCGGCCCGCGGTCCCCCGCCGCCCCGTGGGCGTCCGCTCTAGGCCGTCCCATGGCTGCATCGACCCTCGCGCCGCCGCTGCGTCGCCCCGTCGGGCCGTAGCGAGCGTGGCACGCGGTCCACGCCGCCATCCCGAGGCCGTCCCTGCGGTTGCACCGACTCGCGAACCGCCGTTGCGTCGCCCCTTCGGGCCGCAGCGTCGCGGCCCGCGGTCCCCGCTGCCGCCCCGAGGTCTTCCCGCCGTCGCCCCGATCCGCCTGCCGCCGCTGCGTCGCCCCTTTGGATCGTAGCGCCGCGGCCCGCGGTCCACTCCGCCGTCACCGCGCGTCGATCTCCCGTGGTATGCGCCGCGCCGTCTCCCTTGGCGCGGGAACACCACCGTCCGCGCCGGTCTTCGTCACGCTGTCAGGGTTCTTCGCCTACTTCGAGCACCGCCGCCGCACTGCTAACCTAGCCGCCGCCGCCGCCTTCAGGCCACCGCTGCCGCTCTTCTTTGGCCGCCGCCGCCGCTACCTTTGTAGCCGCCGCCGCCGCCCGTCCACCCCCTTCGTCTTCGTCCAGCACCAGTTCGTCGCCAGCGTGGCCGTCATCTACCCCGACCGCTTCATCTACTCCGACAACCGCGGGCGACATTGGCTCCGCGCGGATTGGCGCCGCAACCGTCGTCGAGTCCTTCTCTGCTGGCCTCTCCGACTTCTCCGACATGGTGTACAGCTCGTGCAGGTCCCTCGTCTACGCATGCCCGGTGCTGGCAACACCGCCGCGTGCCTTCGTCCACGACGTGTCCCCGGGCCTGGCAAGCCTGGCGCGGCCCTTCGTCAACTTCGTCTTCGTCCGTCTACGCATGCCCGGTGCTGGCAACACCGGTGCGTGCCTTCGTCCACGATGTGTCCCCGGGCTTGGCACACCCACCGCGACGCGTCGTCAACACCATCTACTTCCTGGCGCACCACTACTTCGACACCACTGCGCCCATGCTAACTCGGCGCCCCCTTGCGCCCGCGGCTCCACGGCGACTTCCTCGACACCGGCTACCCCGACTCGACATCGACCACGGCATTCTTCGCACGGCTACCTCGACCACGGCTCCACCACCCACGCTCTCGGCTACATCGACAAACGGCACAAAGGGCTACCGCCTGCTTGAGCAACCTCGTTGGTTTCCACTCCAGCCACGACTCCGCGATGCATCGACCGTTACGACTGTGGGGGGTGTCCATCGGCTTGCCTTCGGATTCTTCTCCAGTCTCACCGTCTGCATCGCTACCGTTGTGACTGCGGGGGGATGTTGAGTAACGTGATTGTATTAGGAAACATAGGTTAGACTAGGAAATATTCTGGCTTGCCTTGTACTCCAAGTAGATCATGTACTCCTATATATATGCCCATGAGGCTCAAGCAATAAAACAACTATTCCACCAATCCTCCTCTCTCCCTTTTAACACCAGCGACAAAGACTCCGACAACGGTGACGGCAGTGTGTCCCGGCGAGCGTGAGCAATGGAAGCATAATCTCCAAGTAACTAACCAAGACGTTGTCCAGGTCACACGTCGAGGACTTCCTGCCGCCACCTTGGCTGCTGTTGTTGTCCCCTCAAATAAGCCATATAAGGTTAGTTCCATACACTGCAAATGCAACTTGCAAGCATGGGGACATGTACAGAACACAAGTGTCATACACACAGAAATCATCAACTTTGTGTTTTAATTGTCTGAATTACAGGCATCCCTAGCTGCACTTGCAGGTCAAAAACATGTGCATACTTCGGCAGGCACAACAAGCAGACCTATACAAATTTGCTACAAAGGCCTGAGCTACTGAATATATATACCTGTAATAAAAAGAGGCTTTCCTACCGTCCTCTTTCATGTTCAAGTTCCTAATGAAGCAGCCATGAAAGACTGGGTCAACAATGAAATAAAATAGAAAACTAAACCCACTGTTCATGATCTTTGTGGAAGAAAACACATACGATTCTTATTCTGTAAGAGTTGTTTGTCTTTTGAGTTACTGCATAGGCAAAATGCCAAAATTCAGTGTAGTCTTTTCGGTTAATCTCATCATCATGTAATTAATATTCTGTGAAGACTACAATATACAGCGAGGCAATGAGAAGAACTGGACCTGGTGTGTGAGTGTATAAATATACAAGAAGCTATTTTTATCCAATCTTGCTATTAATGACCATGTGGTGTAATCTTGGGCTATTTGTTGTAAATAGCTAAAAGTGGTTCATAATTCTTGGTGTGTTTTGCTGTTCCTTGCGCTGGAGGATCTGCTCCTTCCCCATGCGTGCCCACGAGGACAAGGAGTCATAGTGGTGGCCACTAGCAGCGCCAGAAGGAGCGTCCATTCAAGCACATTCAACCAGGATGGCGTGCACGTTTTTTTTAAAAGCTCAGGCTCCTCTTTCTTACATGAGTTATTCTTAATTATTGATTTGATCTGTAGGATTTACATCAGGTTGGCACAATTTGATGAACTTGAATTGTTTTATGTTGGTCATTATAATTTTTGTGAGTTTTTGTTGTTAGCCCGTTGCAACGCACGGGCACTTTTACTAGTATATATATAAGTATAATAACGCGTGCGTGCTAGAACAACGACCACACACACGCCACACCTGCTCGATCGAACTAGTCCAGCACAGCGGGTGGCTTCTTCTTGCTTTACTCCACAGCCAGCGCCAGTGCAATTAACTACGCAGCTGTGTTTGGCACCATGCTACCGTCGGCGAGGCCACTGCTCGCTGCCGCCGCCGTCCTCTGCTTCTGGCTGCTGGTGGCCGTGGCGGAGGCCAAGGTGCACCACTACACGTGGGACATCTCGTACCAGTTAAAGTCCCCCGACTGCTTCGAGAAGCTCGCTGTGACCGTCAACGGCGAGGCTCCCGGCCCGACCATCCGCGCCACGCAGGGTGACACCATCGTCGTCGCCGTCCATAACAAGCTCGAGACCGAGAACACCGCCATCCACTGGCACGGCATCCGCCAGATTGACACGCCGTGGGCTGACGGCGTCGCCGGCGTCACGCAGTGCCCCATCCTGCCCGGCGAAACCTTCACCTACCAATTCGTCGTCGACAGGGTAAGCAACATAGAGTGACGTTTTCTTTTCTTTATTTATTGCGTGAAATGTCATTGATTCTAATCTCTGAACCCCTTCTCGTCTCTAAATGTGTTTTGTCTGTGTGTTTTCAGCCTGGCACGTACCTGTACCATGCGCACTACGGGATGCAGCGCGTGGCGGGGCTCAACGGCATGATCGTAGTCACCGTGCCGGACGGCTTCGTCGAGCCCTTCTCTTACGACGAGGAGCACACCGTCCTCCTCGGCGACTGGTGGCACAAGAGCGTCTACGAGCAGGCCACAGGCCTCTCCTCCAATCCCTTCGTCTTCGTCACCGAGCCCCAGTCTCTCCTCATCAACGGCAGAGGAATGTTCAACTGCTCGCTCGCTCCCAGTGGAACGTGCAACGCCTCCCGCCCCGACTGCGCTCTGCCGACTCTCTTCACCGCCGTGCCCGGGAAGACATACCTCCTCCGCATCGGCAGCCTCACCTCGCTCTCCTCGCTCTACTTCGAGATCGAGGGCCACCCGATGATGGTCGTGGAGGCCGACGGGCACTACGTGCTGCCGTTCGC
Source organism: Triticum dicoccoides (assembly GCF_002162155.2). Taxonomy (NCBI): domain Eukaryota; kingdom Viridiplantae; phylum Streptophyta; class Magnoliopsida; order Poales; family Poaceae; genus Triticum; species Triticum dicoccoides. Next base: position 484,852,435 of record NC_041389.1, on the reverse strand, counting down.
CGTGAGGGGCCTCTTCATCTACTCTGGCGAGACGTACTCCGTGCTGGTCAAGGCCGACCAGGACCCGCGGCGAAACTACTGGGCTGCGTCCCACGTCGTTGGCCGCAACCCCAGCCAGACACCCAGCGGCATGGCCGTCGTCAGCTACGCCTTCAACGGCAACAACCCGTGGATGCCTCCGCCCACGGCGCCACCGGCTGGCCCGGCATGGAACAACACGGCTATCAGGGTGGAGCAGAGCAGGGCCATCTTCGCGCACCCACGCTACGTCGTGCCCATGCCGGCGAGGGCCGACCGCACGCTGCTCCTCCTCAACACCCAGAACCGGATTGATGGCCACATCAAGTGGACCATCAATGGCGTGTCGCTCATGTTCCCGGCCACGCCGTATCTCGTGGCGATGAAGCGCGGCATGAAAGACGCGTACGAACAGCGCCCCCCGCCCGACATGTACGACCACATGAGCCACGAAATCTCCGCGCCGGCGCCGACGAACGGGACCGTGGGCAGCCCGGTGTACAGGCTGGCGCTCGGCTCCGTGGTGGACGTGGTGCTGCAGAACTCCAACGCGCTCAACAACAAGACCGAGACGCACCCGTGGCATCTACACGGGCACGACTTCTGGGTGCTCGGCCACGGCGAAGGTAAGTTCAACCCTGCCGCGGACGCCTGGAGGCTGCTCAACGTGAGGGACCCGATCATGAAGAACACTGTGCCACTGCACCCGGATGGGTGGACGGCGGTGCGGTTCCGGGCGGACAACCCGGGGGTGTGGTTGTTCCACTGCCACGTGGAGGCGCACGTCTTCATGGGCATGGGTGTGGTCTTCGAGGAGGGCGTCAAGAGGGTCGGCCGACTGCCATCGTCCATCATGGGCTGTGGACGATCCAAGGGGCTGCACTGATCGGACCGGGTGCAAGTTATAATTTCAATTTATTATATTTTTTGAGTTGAAGTTGTCATTTTATTTACAAAATAAAGGTTGATCTTACTAGGGTTAGTTCTTATTTCATTCAGTTTGTCTAATTCCTATTTCATTTATCCTTATTAAAGTGTACAAGGTACACACAGTCGGTCTTTTTTCATGTACACAATGTATTAATTTATCCTTTTATTTTATTAGAATCTTTGAGATTGTATACATGATGTCGGTTATAACTCCTCCAAACAGGCTTTCGCCTAGCTTTATATATAAAGCCCAAATGGCCGAACCGATACAAAGTGGGGAGAAAATCTGGAAACAAGTAGGTTGGAAGAAAAATAAAAGGACATTCGGATGAGTGGCACAAGTGCGGCCAACCCAACATCGAGCGTAAAACAAGGAGACACCACCTCTAACAGACAACAACGGAGACTATCGAACAAGGTCGGAACTGTGCTGCCTTGCAAGACCACCACACACCATAGTACCAAGCACATCGAGCCATCTTCATAGGGCGCCAACTCGCCATCGAGACTGGCCCCTCGCTCCGGGTTGTGGACTGCCTCTCCTGCTAGGGGATAGCAAGAACAGAGATCAGAGACCATGTTGGAATGGTGCGAGAGCCAAAGCTTCTTGAATGCCACCGATGGCTCACCTTTTTTTTCCTTTCCGCCACCCCAAGTCCCCAATGGAGGTGCCTCAAAATCACTTGTGTTTGGCCTTCAAGGCGACCATCACACCATTACGGAATTCACTGGAGCACACCACATGCAAGGTCCCTTCCAGGAAAGACTCCTACTACCTAGGAGTCCCGAATCTCCAAGAGTAACAATTCTGGTGATGAATGTGTAGGAGAATCATGATTCGGTTTGGTGCGACTATAGATCGGCGATTCATCTTTCAGTCCTAAAAGTTCAATGGAGTTTGGTTGGGAGAATAGAAGGGAGATGAGATTTTAGAGGTTTGGCAATGGTGAAGTAACTCACATGAAGGATTAGGTCTAGTGGTATAAGAAGGATGTATATTTATACCCATCCACCCAATCCAACTGTTGGAAGTCCGTGGACCCGGGCTACCCTAGTGGCCTAGGGCCCCAATGGTTCGGAGACCTACTCTGTCTAGACGGTAGACCACAGGCACCCTAGAGACCCGGGGCCTAGGGACTCCATAGACCCATTCCATACAGAGACGAAGCCAAGGTCACCTAGGAGACCTGGACCGTCCAGAGAGCAAGCATATGAACCCTAGAGACTCGAGGGTTAGGACCCAGAGATGTATGGTATCCACAGGCAAAACTGTTGAACCCGGAGATGGCCCCCTGTACCATGGATACCCGAGGGTCAATGCAAGGGTTGAATTGGTGGGTTTTAAGTTTGAGTAGGTTGTGTGTGTGGGTGGGGGGCTTGTATAAGATGTACAGCACACGCTCGCCCCACTACACACCACCTCAACCCCTCTTAATAGTGTGGCTTCCCTAAGACTCGAATAAAACCCCAAAAATCGAGTCTTTCAACAAACCGATAAATTTTTCGTTTCCTTATTGGAATTGGGGGGGGAGGGAAGTACCATCTCCATACTCTTTATGAACCATTGCCCCATGGGTACACTTGATAAATGTCATCAATCATACTTCCGTATACATCAAAAGGCATTATGGGTTTAGATGTTTTTTCAGTTAGCCGGTCTCATGATGTGAGTTATCATTATGAAGTATTATAAAGGTATGTCTAAAGCACCAGAAGGAAGTAATTTCTCCTTGGATGAATCTACAATAAATGATGTACCTTGGGTCTATGCTGCCAAAAATGTCTTTCTCACAGCTTCTTTTATGGAAAAAGTGCAAGTATGACTGTCCAAAAAATTTCCAATGTTGTTGGGTGTGTAAGATCATATGGTTTAACCCATGTATACGACTTCAATGCAAGGAAGAAACGACGTAGACATGGTTTTTTTCTTACATAATACTAAGATGCACATGCAAAGGTTGAGTAGGGTCATTTTTAAAACTTAATTTGAAAATGCCTACGATAAAGTTAAATAGTCTTTTTTAGCAGACTATAAAAATGGAAGGCCTCTCACATAAGTGGTGTAGGTGTATTGGTAACATTGTCTCTCGAGATGGCATGATCATTAAAGTCAATGTGGACTCGAGTCACAGCTTTTAGACAAAAAGGGTCTCCGTCAGGAGGATCCGTGACCCCACAACGACTTCAATAATGTGGTGGATATGCTTTTCAATCATTGTGTAGTGGACCATGGCATAAGGTCAAATCCGGGGGGGGGGGAGCACCTAGTAGAGTAACGTGTCCATCTTACAATAGGCTGAAGACACTATTCTCTTTATGGATCGCAATATTGAGAAAGCGGAAAATCTCAAATTGGTAGTTTTCCCTTTTGTGCATCTTTCTAGCCTCAATAACAGTTTCCATAAGCGCTAGTTATTACAGTTTGGCAAAGCTGATGAAGGTGAGCTGTACTACATTAAAATTTTCAGTTGTCAAACCAGATGGTTTAACATTAGATACCTAAGGTATTCCAATCCATTTTCATAAATCCCGGATAGTGGAATGGAATTATGGAAGTGTGTCGAAGAAAGACTTGAGAAGTGGGTCCGTATTTGGAAAGCAAAGCACCTGTACACTTGTGGACAGATTGTTGTAATCAACTGTGTTCTTGGCAATATGTTGTGTGAAAGGATTGATATAGTTGACAAGAGGGGGGTGAATAGGCAACTAACAATTTTTAGCTTTTCTTTACCAAATTAAACTTTGCATCAAAGTAGGTTGTCTAGTTATGCAACTAGGTGAGCAACCTATATGATGCAACAACAATAAGCACACAAGCAAGCAAAGGTTATAACACAATATAGCTTGCACAAGTAAAGGTGAGAGATAACCAAAAGTGGAACCGATGGAGACGAGGATGTGTGTTACCGAAGTTCCTTCCTTTTGAGGGGAAGTACGTCTCCGTTGGAGCTGTGTGGAGGCACAATGCTCCCCAAGAGGCCACCGTATTCTCCTCACACCCTCACACAATGCGAGATGCCGTGATTCCACTATTGGTGCCCTTGGAGGGGGCGACCGAACCTTTAAAACAAGGTTGGGGCAATCTCCACAACTAAATTGGAGGCTCCCAACGACACCACGAAGCTTCACTACAATGGACTATGGCTCTGTGGTGACCTCAACTGTCTAGGGTGCTCAAACACCCAAGAGTAACAAGATCCGCAACGGATTAGTGGGGGGAATCAAATTTCTCTTGGTGGAAGTGTAGATCGAGGCCTTCTCAACTAATCCCTAGATAACCAACAAGTTTGATTGGCTAGGGAGAGAGATTGGGCAAAAATGGAGCTTAGAGCATCAATAGAGCTTAGGGATAGAAGAGGTAGTCAACTTGGAGAAGAAGACTCCCCTTTTATAGTCAAGGGACAAATCCAACCGTTATCCACTTAACCAGCCCGCGACATGCGGTACTATCGCACCAGACAAGCGGTACTACCGCAAGGCATTGCGGTACTACCGCTAGGCGGTGTGGTACTTCGGTGCTACGTCTCGAGCTTGCGTTGGTTTTCCTTGAAGAGGAAAGGGTGATGCAGCACAGTAGCGTAAGTATTTCCCTCAGTTTTTGAGAACCAAGGTATCAATCCAGTAGGAGGCTCCTCACAAGTCCCACAAACCTACACAAACAAACAAAGAACTCGCAACCAACGCGATAAAGGGGTTGTCAATCCCTTCACGGCCACTTGCGAAAGTGAGATCTGATAGAGATAATATGATAAGATAAATATATTTTTGGTATTTTATAATATAGATGAAGAAAATAAAGATGCAAATAAAAGTAGATTGAAAGCTGCTATGATAAAAGATAGACCCGGGGGCCATAGATTTCACTAGTGGCTTCTCTCAAGATAGCATAAGTATTATGGTGGGTGAACAAATTACTGTCGAGCAATTGATAGAAAAGTGAATAGTTATGAGATTATCTAGGCATGATCATGTATATAGGCATCACGTCCGTGACAAGTAGACCGGCTCCTGCCTGCATCTACTACTATTACTCCACACATTGACCGGTATCCAGCATGCATCTAGTGTATTAAGTTCATAAGAACAGAGTAACACCTTAAGAAAGATGACATGATGTAGAGGGATAAACTCAAGCAATATGATAAAAAACCCATCTTTTTATCCTCGATGGCAACAATACAATACGTGCCTTGCAACCCCTTCTGTCACTGGGTAAGGACACCGCAAGATTGAACCCAAAGCTAAGCACTTCTCCCATGGCAAGAAAGATCAATCTAGCAGGCCAAACCAAATCGATAATTCGAAGAGACTTGCAAAGATAACTCAATCATACATAAAAGAATTCAAAGGAGATTCAAATATTGTTCATAGATAAACTTGATCATAAACCCACAATTCATCGGATCTCGACAAACACACCGCAAAAAGAGATTACATCGAATAGATCTCCACAAGAGAGGAGGAGAACATTGTATTGAGATCCAAAAAGAGAGAAGAAGCCAACTAGCTAATACTATGGACCCAAAGGTCTGTGGTAAACTACTCACAACTCATCGGAGGGGCTATGGTGTTGATGTAGAAGCTCTCCATGGTGGAATCCCCCTCCGGCAGAACGCCGGCGACGGCTCCAAGATGGGATCTCGCGGATACAAAAGGTTACGGTGGTGGAAATATTTCTTCGGTGGCTCCATGGATGTTTTCAGGGTATGTAGGCTTATATAGGAGGAAGAAGTACGTTAGTGGCCGCCCGAGGGGCCCACGAGACAGGGGGCGTGCCCAGGAGGGGTGGGCGCGCCCTCCTATCTCGTGGCCGCCTCGGCTACTTCTTGGCTTGCACTCCAAGTCCTCTGGATCACGTTCGTTCCAAAAATCACGCTCCTAAAGGTTTCATTTCGTTTGGACTCTGTTTGATATTTCTTTTCTTTGAAATACTGAAATAGGCAAAAAAAAGCAATACGGGCTGGGCCTCCGGTTAGTAGGTTAGTCCCAAAAATGATATAAATGTGTAAAATAAAGCCCGTAAACATCTAAAATAGATAATATAATAGCATGGAACAATCAAAATTATAGATACGTTGCAGACGTATCAAGCATCCCCAAGCTTAATTCCTGCTCGTCCTCGAGTAGGTAAATGATAAAAACAGAATTTTTGATGTGGAATGCTACCTAGCATAATTCTCAATTTCTCTTTATTGTGGCATGAATGTTCAGATCCAAATGATTCAAAATAAAAGTTCATATTGATAAAAGAAATAGTAATACTTCAAGCATACTAATAAAAGCAATCATCTCTTCTCAAAATAACATGGCTAAAGAAAGTTCATTCCTACAAAATCATATAGTTAGGCTATGCTTCATTTTCGTCACACAAAGATGTTCCCAACTTCTATACCCCCGATGACAAGCCAAGCAATTGTTTCGTACTTAAATAATCTCAAACTTTTTCAACCTTCACGCAATACATGAGCGTGAGCCATGGATATAGCACTATGGGCGGAATAGAATAATGATTGGGGATTGTGTGGAGAAGACAAAAAGGAGAAAGTCTCACATTGACGAGGATAATAAACGGGCTATGGGAATGCCCATCAATTGATGTCAACATGAGGAGTAGGGATTGCCATGCAATGGATGCACTAGAGCTATAAATGAATGAAATCTCAACAAAAGAAAACTAGTGGGTGTGCATCCAACTTGCTTGCTCACGAAGACCTAGGGCATTTGAGGAAGCCCATCGTAGGAATATACAAGCCAAGTTCTATAATGAAAAATTCCCACTAGTATATGAAAGTGACAACTTATGAGACTCTCTACATGAAAACATGGTGCTACTTTGAAGCACAATATATGAGACCCACTATATGAAGAACATGGTGCTACTTTGAAGCACAAGTGTGGAATAAAGAGATAGTAGTATTGCCCCTTTATTTATTTATTTTTATTTTTATTTCTTTGGCCTTTCTTTTTTCCTTCTGGTCTTTCTTTTTTTTTCTTTTATTTTTTTTATTTTTTGGGCAATGCTCTAATAATGATGATCATCACACTTTTATTGATTACAACACCATGAATTACAACTCGAAACTAGAACAAGATATCACTCTATATGAATGCTTCCGGCGGTGTACCATGATGATGCAATGAATCAAGAGTGACATGTATAAAAAAATTTGCATGGTGACTTTGCCACAAATACGATGTCAATTACATGATCATGCAATGGCAATATGACAAAAGTAATGTATTTCATGATGATGAATGGAACGGTGGAAAGTTGGATGACAATATATCTCGGAATGGCTATGGAAATGCCATAAATAGGTAGGTATGGTGGCTGTTTTGAGGAAGATATAAGGAGGTCTATGTGTGATAGAGCGTATCATATCACGGGGTTTGGATGCACCAGCGAAGTTTGCACCAACTCTCAAGGTGAGAAAGGGCAATGCACGGTACCGAAGAGGCTAGCAATGATGGAAAGGTAAAAGTGCGTATAATCCATGGACTTAACATTAGTCAAAAGAACTCATATACTTATTGCAAAAATTTAGAAGTCATCAAAAACCAAGCACTACGCGCATGCTCCTAGGGGGATATATTGGTAGGAAAAGGCCATCGCTCGTCCCCGACTGCCACTCATAAGGATGCACAAGCCATGTGCACTTCATGCTTCAAATTTGTTACACAACTTTAACCATACGTTCATGCTATGGGACTTGCTAACTTCAACACAAGCATTCATAATCACCCAACTAGCATGACTTTAATATCACTACCTCCATATCTCAAAACAATTATCAAGTATCAAGCTGATCATAGCATCCAATTCACTTCCTATGATAGTTTTTATTATACCCAACTTAGATGCTCATCGTTCTAGGACCAATTTATAACCATAGCAAATACCATGCTGTTCTAAAAGACTCTCAAAATAATATAAGTGAAGCATGAGAGATCAAAAATTTCTTCAAAATTAAACCACCGCCGTGCTCTAAAATATATAAGTGAAATACTAGAGCAAAAACTATCTAGCTCAAAAGATATAAGTGAAGCACATAGAGTATTCTAATAAATTTCAACCAAGTAGGCTTCTCCAAAAAGGTGTGTTACAGCAAGGATGATTGTGGTAAACTAAAAAAGCAAAGATTAATATAATACACGACGCTCCAAGCAAAACACATATCATGTGGCAAATAAAAATATAGCTCCAAGTAAAATTACCAATGAACGAAGACGAAAGAAGGGATGCCTTCCGGGGGCATCCCCAAGATTAGGCTTTAGGATATTCTTGAATATCTTGGGGTGCCTTGGGCATCCCCAATCTTAGTCTTTTGCCACCCTTTATTCCATAGTCCATCAAATCTTTACCCAAAACTTGAAAACTTCACATCACAAAACTCAACAGGAAATCTCATAAGCTCCGTTAGCGAAAGAAAACAAAACCACCACATAAGGTACTGTAATGAACTCATTCTTTATTTGTATTGGTGTTAAACCTACTGTATTCCAAGTTCTCTATGGTTCATACCCTTACATACTAGCCATAGATGCATCAAAATAAGCAAACAACACACGAAAAACAGAATTTGTCAAAAACAGAACAGTCTGTAGAAATCCGTAACTAAGGCAAACTTATGGAACCTTAAAAATCCTACCAAAACAGGACGTCCTAAAAATTTTGTTTATTGAACAGAATCAAAAAGAATCAATGCAAAATCTCGTTTATGTGATTTATTGATTTTTTTCTCGTGAGGGCAAAGTTTCTGTTTTTCAGCAGAATCAAATCAACTCATATCATAGGTTATCCTATAGGTTCTACTTGGCACAAACACTAAGTAAAACATGAAAACACATCTAAACAGAAAGTAGATGCAAAATTTATTACTAAACAGGAACAAAAACAAAAAACACAAAGAAAATTGGGTTGCCTCCCAACTAGCGCTATCGTCTAACGCCCCTAGCTAGGCATAAAAGCGAAGATAGATCTAAGTAGTGCCATCTTTGGCACTTGATTCATAGGTAGCTCGCATGATAGATTCATAAGGTAATTTGACTTTCTTTCTTGGAAAGTGCTCCATGCCTTTCTTTAATGGAAATTGGAATCTAATATTCCCTTCCTTCATATCAATAATCGCACCAATCGTTCTAAGGAAAGGTCTACCAAGAATAATAGGGCAAGAAAGATTGCAATCTATATCAAGAACGATAAAATCAACGGGCACCAAATTTCTATTTGCAACAATTAGTCATTGATACTTCCCATTGGATTTTTAATGGTGGAGTCTGCAAGGTGCAAATTTAAAGAGCAATCATCAAGATCATGGAAACCTAGAATATCACATAAAGTTTTCGGAATCGTGGAAACACTAGCACCCAAATCACATAAACCAAAACACTCATAATCTTTAATTTTAATATTTATAGTAGGTTCCACTCATCATTAAGTTTTCTAGGTATAGAAACTTCCAAATTAAGTTTTTCATGAAAAGATTGCATCAAGGCATCAACAATATGTTTGGTAAAAGCTTTATTTTGACTATAAGCATGAGGAGAATTAACAACGGATTGCAACAAGGGAATACAACTTTCTAAAGAACAATTATCATAATCAAAATCCTTGAAATCCGAGATAGTGGGTTCAATACTATTTAAAGTCATGACCTCCAATCCCAGTTTTACCAAATTTAGCATCAAGATCTAAAAATTCCGAATTCTTGGGATGCCTTCTAAATAAAGTTGACTCATCTCCACTCCCATTATTATCAAGATTCATATTGCAAAACAAAGATCTAATAGGGGACACATCAATAACTTTAAGATCTTCATCGTTATTTTCATGGAAACTAGAAGAACACGCTTTTACAAGGCAATCTTTCTTAGCACGCAATCTAGCGGTTCTTTCTTTGCACTCGTCAATGGACACCCTCATTTCTTTGAGAGACTCATTGATATCATGCTTAGGAGAAGAAGATCTAAGTTTGAGAGAATCAACATCAAGCGAAAGTCTATCAACGTTTCTAGCCAAATCATCAACTTTGAGCAATTTTTCTTCAAGGAAAGCATTAAAATTCTTTTGAGAGATCATAAATTCTTTCACACTATTTTCAAAATCAGAGGGAATATTATTAAAATTACCATAAGAATTATTGTAGGAATTTCCATAATTATTAGAGGAATTGCTAGGGAACGGTCTAGGATTAAAGTTTCCTCTATAAGCATTGTTTCCAAAATTATTCCTACCAACAAAATTTACATCCATAGATTCATTATTATTCTCAATCAAGGTAGATAAAGGCATATCATTGGGATCAATAGAAGAACTCTTAGTAGCAAACAATCTCATAAGCTCATCCATCTTTCCACTCAAAATATTAATTTCTTCTATAGCATGCACTTTTTTACTAGTAGATCGTTCGGTGTGTCATTGAGAATAATTAGCCATAATATTATCAAGAAATTTTGTAGCATCTCCTAACGTGATTTCCATAAACGTGCCTCCATCGACCGAATCTAAAAGATTTCTAGAAGCAAAATTCAATCCGGCATAAAAAATTTGTATGATCATCCATAAATTCAAACCATGAGTAGGGCAATTGTGAATCATCAATTTCATTATTTCCCAAGATTGGGCAACATGCTCACGATCAAGTTGTTCAAAATTCATAATATCGTTCCTAAGCGAGATGATCTTAGCGGGAGGAAAATACTTAGAGATAAAAGCATCTTTGCACTTGTTCCAAGAATCAATACTATTCAGACGAAAACCAAACTTTAGCAAGATCTCTAAGTGAAAACGGAAATAAATTCAATTTAACAATATCATTATCCATATCTTTTTTCTTTTGCATCTCACACAAATCAACAAAGTTATTTAGATGAGTAGCAGCATCTTCACTAGGAAGGCCGGAGAATTGATCTTTCATAACAAGATTGAACAAAGCAGCATTGATTTCACAAGACTCAACATCATTAAGAGGAGCAATCGGAGTACTAAGGAAATAATTATTATTGGTATTGGAGAGATCACACAATTTTGTATTATCTTGCGCCATGGCGACAAGTAATCCAACACACAAGCAAACAGAAAAAGGCAAGTGAAATAGAGGGGAAGAAGAAGGCAAGAGGAAAAGAGAGGAGATTGGGAAAGAGAGGGCGAATAAAACGGCAAAGGTGAAGTGGGGGAGAGGAAAACAAGAGGCAAATGGCAAATAATGTAAATGTGAGGGAGATGAGTTTGTGATGGGTACTTGGTATGTCTTGACTTGAACGAAGACCTCCTCGGCAACGGCGCCAGAAATCCTTCTTGCTATGTCTCGAGCTTGTGTTGGTTTTCCTTGAAGAGGAAAGTGTGATGCAGCACAGTAGCGTAAGTATTTCCCTCAGTTTTTGAGAACCAAGGTATCAATCCAGTAGGAGGCTCCTCACAAGTCCGACGAACCTACACAAACAAACAAAGAACTCCCAACCAACACGATAAAGGGGTTGTCAATCCCTTCACTGCCACTTGCGAAAGTGAGATCTGATAGAGATAATATGATAAGATAAATATATTTTTGGTATTTTATAATATAGATTCAGAAAATAAAGATGCAAATAAAAGTAGATTGAAAGCTTCTATGATAAAAGACAGACCCGGGGGCCATAGATTTCACTAGTGGCTTCTCTCAAGATAGCATAAGTATTATGGTGGGTGAACAAATTACTATCGAGCAATTGATAGAAAAGCGAATAGTTATGAGATTATCTAGGCATGATCATGTATATAGGCATCACGTCCGTGACAAGTAGACCGACTCCTGCCTGCATCTACTACTATTACTCCACACATCGACCGCTATCCAGCATGCATCTAGAGTATTAAGTTCATAAGAACAGAGTAATGCCTTAAGAAAGATGACATGATGTAGAGGGATAAACTCAAGCAATATGATATAAACCCCATCCTTTTATCCTCGATGGAAACAATACAATACGTGCCTTGCAACCCCTTCTGTCACTGGGTAAGGACACCGCAAGATTGAACCCAAAGCTAAGCACTTCTCCCATGGCAAGAAAGATCAATCTAGTAGGCCAAACCAAATCGATAATTCGAAGAGACTTGCAAAGATAACTCAATCATACATAAAAGAATTCATAGGAGATTCAAATATTATTCATAGATAAACTTGATCATAAACCCACAATTCATCGGATCTCGACAAACACACCGCAAAAAGAGATTACATCGAATAGATCTCCACACGAGAGGGGGAGAACATTGTATTGAGATCCAAAAAGAGAGAAGAAGCCAACTAGCTAATAACTATGGACCCGAAGGTCTGTGGTAAACTACTCACAACTCATCGGAGGGGCTATGGTGTTGATGTAGAAGCCCTCCATGGTGGAATCCCCCTCTGGCAGAACACCGGCGACGGCTCCAAGATGGGATCTCGCGGATATAGAAGGTTACGGTGGTGGAAATATTTCTTCGGTGGCTCTCTGGATGTTTTCGGGGTATGTAGGCTTATATAGGAGGAAGAAGTACGTCGGTGGCCGCCCGAGGGGCCCACGAGATAGGGGGCGCGCCCAGGAGGGGTGGGCGCGCCCTCCTATCTCGTGGACGCCTCGACTGCTTCTTGGCTTGCACTCCAAGTCCTCTGGATCACGTTCGTTCCAAAAATCAAGCTCTCGAAGGTTTCATTCCGTTTGGACTCCGTGTGATATTCCTTTTCTTCGAAATACTGAAATAGGCAAAAAAATAGCAATACGGGTTGGGCCTCCGGTTAGTAGGTTAGTCCCAAAAATGATATAAATGTGTAAAATAAAGCCCATAAACATCTAAAACAGGTAATATAATAGCATGGAACAATAAAAATTATAGATACGTTGGAGACGTATCATACGACACCCATGGCAGATCACAGAAGAAACCCTTTTGTGTTGATGCTACGAGCGGTAGAACCGCTGGAGCGGTACTACCGTGCGCCCTTGCGGTACTACCACAAGGCAGGGTTCAACTGGGCTGCGAAGGCACGGATGAATAAAATTACATACGTGACTACTTTATTTTATAAACAAGGCAATCCTTGCAACAATAAGTATGACAATGAGTATGGAGGCAAGGTATAGAATTGAGCAAGAAATGAAAATGGCACATGGCAAGATGAGCTCACAAACTACTAACATACTAGATAATAGGATAAGACAATAAGATAAGTAGAGGACATATGTCTTACACCATATGATAGTCTCCTGGAACCAGACGAACATAAACACAAGCCAACAAACCAAAGCAAACGAGGTTCAACCGAACAAACACAAAGTGCGAGACATGACACAACGACTCGCAAATCCTACACTCTCTCCCCCTTTGGCATCGAGACACCAAAAAGGCAGAGAGGACACCTATGACACAGGTGGTAGCTCAAACTGCAGTGATCACTCCTCATGCTCCTCATCGGTCTTGGCAGCGGGAATGGGCTCCTCCTCTGGCTCAGTCCACTGATATCCCTTCTTGGTCAGTCAACCTCTGGAGTGATGTTCACCTCTGACCCACTCTCCACAATCTCGCCAAAGGTCCTCAAGATCTTCTTATCGCCCTAGCGACACTCCTTGGAAGCAACATGGGTCCTGTACTGCCCCTTGGCTTGCATACAGAACAGGGTCTTCATCTTGGCCGTCAGCTTCTTAGCCCAAAAGGACTCAGAAGAGGAAGGAGTGTATCCCTCAGAACTGTCCTCATCTCCATCCTCCTCCTCAAGCTCATCATCATCCACATCCATCCTTGTAGCCTCAGCCTCTGCCCGGGTAGTGGTGTTAGCCCACATGCTCTTGATGCGTAGCTTGATAGGATCATGGTGAATCTAGTTGGGAGCTTCAAACTCTTCATTAGGAAAGAGCTGCTCCCAAATCTTCGAGATCAACAGAAATAGGAGGACCACAGATGGGTACCTTACGATTGAACACCGCAAACTGCAATTCACACCACATGATGTGTGAGACATCAAGTGGCTGCGTCTGTTGGAGACGCGCTTTCTCACGAATGAGCATCATGTCCACGATCCACGAGGTAAGCATGCACTTTATCCTTGTCACCAATGCGGGGAAAAGTGTGCTGCGGAAGATCCGATGCATGATGTCAAGGAATGGACTCAGCACCCATATCTTCTTGTCATTGGCAAGCTTCTTCTCAACAAGGTAGGGTTCGAGCTCGTTCTTGTTGGCTGACTCGGGATTGGCATGAGGGCGGACGCCAGCGGGTGTGTTGAGCCCCTCATCACGAACGTGGAGCAACGTCATGAACTCCTTCCACATAGCAGACATCTGCTGCCCATTAGTCATCCATGTCATCGTGTGCACCTCATCCGGATGGAAGTGAACTGACGCAAAGAACTGAGCCACAATCTTAGGGTCAAAGTCGAGGTGGAACATGAGCAAATCCTCAAAACTGCTCTACTAGATCCAGAGTCTCTCCAAAGTATGCTCTGTTGATGTCCTTCCTCACATGTACCATGCCAATCCAGTGCACGTCCACATAGATGTTCTGCTTGCACTTGATCACATCTAGAAAGATAAGATTCTGTTGCTTGGACCAAAACAACTCATTGTCTCTGAAATTCTCACGGGGCTTCACATAGGGGTTGAGCTTCCATAAAGCGACAAACTCGGCAAGTGGTATCTTGTGCATGCCCATAGATGGCTCCTTGAACTTGCTTGCAGTGTGCTTGACATTGCGCTTTTGGTCACTGGACCCCTCTGGTGCCTCTGGATTATGAAGCCGCTTGGAGCTACTGTCGCGGCTGGGATTGGAGCGCAGGACATTGGAACCAGAGCCACCACCTGTGACACACGACACGAAAACTAGAAGAACCGAGAAGGATTAATGCAAAGGCGAGGGCCAAAACCAAAAGAAACAAGCGAACACGAGATTTGAAATGACAAAACATCATAGTTTGCAAATCTACGGTAGTACCGGACGGGCGAGCGGAAGTAAAAAAATTACAGCTGCTCTATCTGTGGTAGTACCGTGTAGGGGTGGCACGGTAGTACCGCGCCTGGAGCGGAAGTAATTTTTTACTTCCGCTCCCCGGGCGGTAGTACTGCTCCAGCCGCGTGGTAGTACCATGCGAGATGCGTTCGTGGGCAGGAATGCGGTAGTACCACTCCCGGAGGACAGGTAGTACCGCACGGATTTCGAATGCCACAGGAACGGTGGACCTGGATCTAGAAACAACAGCAACACCAGATCGGTACTACCGTTGATCAAACTATACTGTTGTATCACTCCAAAAAGCATGTCTACTGCATTACTACTGTCTAAAATTCCCTCTTGCAACGAATTAGCCAAAAATCTCATGAACTACACATGCATCTCCCCAAGACCTAGAAGCAAACGAACGGAACAAGAAGGAAATAACTTGGGGAAATACCGGTGTCCATGGCAAGAGTGCAAGGTGGGCAACGATCCCATAGGCCGGAATGCGAGGAGAGCGGACGGAGATGGAGATCCGACGAGGTCCTATGGCGCCGTTCTTGGGCAGGGGAGAGAGAGACGGGGTGGGAAAAGAGATTAATGGGTATGGGGGAGTCGGAACCCCCCGTCGGTGTCAAAACCGGCGGATCTCGGGTAGGGGGTCCCGAACTGTGCGTCTAGGCGGATGGTAACAGGAGACGAGGGACACGATGTTTTTACCCAGGTTCAGGCCCTCTTGACGGAGGTAAAACCCAACGTCCTGCTTGATTAATATTGATGATGTGGGTTACAAGAGTAGATCTACCACGAGATCAAGGAGGCTAAACCCTAGAAGCTAGCCTATGGTATGATTGTTGTTCGTCCTATGGACTAAAGCCATCCGGTTTATATAGACACCGGAGAGGGCTAGGGTTACACAGAGTCGGTTACAATGGTAGGAGATCTACATATCCGTATTGCCAAGCTTGCCTTCCACGCCAAGGAAAGTCCCATCCGGACACGGGACGAAGTCTTCAATCTTGTATCTTCATAGTCTTGGAGTCCGGCCGATGATGATAGTTCGGCTATCCGGACACCCCCTAGTCCGGAACTCCCTCAGTAGCCCCTGAACCAGGCTTCAATGACGATGAGTCCGGTGCGCATATTGTCTTCGGCATTGCAAGGCGGGTTCCTCCTCCGAATAATTTATAGAAGATTGTGAACACCAGGATAGTGTCCGGCTCTGCAAAATAAATTCCACATACAACCGTAGAGAGAATAATATTACACAAGTTCAATCTGCTGACGTATTTTGTGGCGTAACGTCACACCACCACCAAGCCTTCAAATTGTTTTTATTGTTCCATCTCAGCGCGTTTAGCGAGGCGGTTTCCTTGGCACGTCTTGTCGAAGCAGAGGTCGTGTTCCCCTTATTCCGGGATTCCCATCAATACGGACGTGGGTAACCCAACCGTGCCCGTTGCCACGCCCCCTCCATCGAAGGCGGGTTCCAAACGGTCACGGGGACGGCTCTTGGTATTCTTCCTCTTTATAATGAGACCAAGGCCCGTTCTTTTTATTCAATCTTCTATCGAATCCGCCCCTCTCCCTGAGTTCCAACACCCAGGGCTCCGAATTCAGGTACCTTCGATCCTCGACAATGTCTGGTCCTGATCTACGAGGCCGGTGGATGCCCTCCTCCGTCATGGAGGAGGACGTGCTAAAGCTGAGAGATGCCAGGTATTTAACCTACGAGATTTCGCATAGGCTGCCTACCCGAGGGCAAGTTATCCCAACTCCCGAGCCCGGCGAGATCGTCGTGTTCATGTCTCACTTCTGTCGGGGTTTAGGCTTCCCGACGGATCCCTTCATGAGGGGGCTCATGTTTTAATATGGGCTGGAATTCCACGACCTGGCTCCGGAGTCCATCCTCCATATCTCATCATTCATTGTCGTTTGTGAAGCCTTCCTCCGCACTACCCCTCACTTCGGCTTATGGCTCAAAACCTTCAACGTGGAGCCGAAGATGTTTGAGGGGCGTCAGGCAGAGTGTGGCGGGGCGGTTATAAGCAAGAGGGCCGAAGCTCCATGGCCCAAGGGCTCTTTCCAAGAGGAGCTCGGCTTGTGGCAACAGGAGTGGTTTTATATCACCGCTCCCCGGGGCAGCAGGCAGAGCCTGTAAAATTGGCTAAAAAGGCCTGGCATCACTCCTTTGAAGGAAGTGCTGCTATAACGAATTTTGGTGGGTTCTATCCCCAGTCTGCGGACGGTGTCCTGGTATGGCAGGGGCCGCGCTGTGTGTTATCACGTGAAGTGAGTTCACTGTTTTGACTTCTAATGGGAAAGTCTTTTGTTTTCCGGAGCGCTGCTTTTGGGTTTCGTCACTGTCACTTGGTGTGTCAAGCCCTTTGTGTTCGGCGTTAAGTCGGCCGGACTGCTTGAAGACCCAACAATCTCTGTGGGTATGGTTTGCAGGCTTCCCAGAGGTACCGTGTATTTGACACAGTCTATCCAGAATCTTGTTGAGGTTGGATAACTCGTCACTGTTATCCTTTAAGGGCAGTGTTTTGTTGTTCGGCCGAAAGCTTTTGAATCCGGCATTGACCGCCGTACTATTTGGGCCATTCTCCTTGTTCCGGCGCTGATCTTTTTTGCGTCGTGATTTTCCATTTCCATCCCTGATTTCGGATGTATTCGGGTCGCTGGTGCTGCATCTAGCCAACCAACTGTCTTCCCCCGCGCAAAAGCAGGACATGAGACTTGTTAGTGCGGCCATTGTTCTTGGTTTTTCCTGGCCGAGGTGTCTGGCGAGCCATTCGTCTCGGACATTGTGTTTGAAGGCTGCCAAGGCTTCAGCGTCTGGATAGTCGACTATTTGGTTCTTTTTAGTGAGGAACCTGTTCCAGAATTTGCATGCTGATTCTCCGGGCTGTTGAGTTATGTGACTTAAATCATCTGCATCCGGAGGCCGGACATAAGTCCCCTGAAAATTTGCTCGAAACGCATCCTCAAGCTCTTCCCAACTCCCAATCGTATTTTCTGGGAGGCTTTTAAGCCAATGCCGGGCCGGCCCTTTGAGCTTGAGGGGAAGGTATTTTATGGCATGGAGATCGTCTCCTCTTGCCATGTGTATGTGTAGGATATAATCCTTAATCCAAACTCCGGGGTTTGCTGTTCCGTCGTATGCCTCTATGTTTATGGGTTTAAATCCCGCTGGAAATCCATGATCCAGTACCTCGTCGGTAAAACATAGTGGGTGTGCGGCGCCCCTGTATTTGGGTGTGCCGTTGTCTTCAAATGCTCGGCTGGTTGTGTTACTTCCTCAAGTCTTCTTTTTTGGCCCATAGATAGACCTGGCCGCGTTATCCTTTTTCTGAAGATCTTTATGCTGATCATGTGTCGGCTTGTGTGTGGTGCCCCGTGTTGCTCTTGGCCTGTCATCTGGTCGTCTATCCGGCCAGGCGGCCCCTTTCTTTTTTGACTGCGGGGGCTCGAAGGCCTCCTCGTCAAATTCGGGCAACAACTTGCGCTTCGGGTAGCTCTTTGTCTGGTGACTAGTGCCATATTTATCTGCGGTGTTGAGTACTTTGCTCCATCTTATTCTGAGTGTGTCTTCCACTGTTTTGAGCTTCCGCTTTTGCTTCTTCAAACTTCTTGCAGTGGCGACGAGCCTGTTATGGAGATTCGTATGCTCTGGTGATGTGAGATCATCTTCGCCGGGGATGGGTTGCTTGTCCGGTTCATGTCTGGCTGGCTGCTTGTTGACGTGTGCGTCGTCCACTACTTTGCCCTGCTCTAGGGCCGGGTCCATATGGGTACCGTTTTTGTCGATGCCCGTCTTCGGGCGGCGCTTACGTCGCCGCTTTGTTTGTCTGTTGGGGGAGTTGTCCTTCGCCACGTCCCGTTTTTCCTCATTGTCGCTTCCTTTTGGTGTGTCCACCATGCATACGTTGTGGGATGGGGTGGCTTTCCTGCGCCCATTAGGTGCTGGTTCTTGGTCGTCTCCGGCATCGTCGTCCATACCGTCGATGTCCTCAGAGTCGTAATCTAGCATGTCGGTTAGGTCGTCGACAGTGGCTACCAAGTGGGTGGTGGGTGGGCTTTGAATTTCTTCGTCGTCCGCATCCCAACTGTCCTGGCCATAGTCCGGCCAGGCCTCTCCTGATAACGAGAGATACTTTAGCGAACTCAAGATGTCGCCAAAAGGTGAGTGTTGAAAGATGTCCGCCATGGTGAACTCCATGATCGGCGCCCAATCGGATTCGACTGGAGGGGGTGCGGGAGGTCCGGAGTCCGGCAAGGAGTCCGGCACCTCGGAGTCACGAGCTTCATGGGGGACAAAATCGATGTTCGGCTCTATCACCATAGAGGTTGCAGTCCCCGAGGTGGTGTCTAGCCATCCATCCTTGGTCTGTGCAGCCGGCTCCGAGTCGAAGATCGGAGCGGGTTCGAGTGCGGCCTCCAGGGTACTGTCCGGCTGCAGAGCTAAATCATGCCCATCGTGATAGTACGGCACGCTCGGCTGTGGCTCGAATCCGTCGAGGATCAAGTCCCCGCGGATGTCAGCCATGAAGTTCAAACTTCCAAATCTGACCTGAAGGCCAGGGGCGTAGCCTTCGATCTGCTCCAGCTGGCCAAACGAATTGGCCCGCAGTGCGAAGCCGCCGAATACGAAGATCTGTCCGGGGAGGAAGGTCTCACCCTGGACTGCATCGTCGTTGATGATCGAAGAAGCCATCGATCCTATCAGTGATGACACAGAGGAACTCTCAATCAAAGCACCAATGTCGGTGTCAAAACCGGTGGATCTCGGGTAGGGGGTCCCGAACTGTGCGTCTAGGCGGATGGTAACAGGAGACGAGGGACACGATGTTTTTACCCAGGTTCGGGCCCTCTTGATGGAGGTAAAACCCTACGTCCTGCTTGATTAATATTGATGATGTGGGTTACAAGAGTAGATCTACCACGAGATCAAGGAGGCTAAACCCTAGAAGCTAGCCTATGGTATGATTGTTGTTCGTCCTATGGACTAAAGCCATCCGGTTTATATAGACACTGGAGAGGGCTAGGGTTACACAGAGTCGGTTACAATGGTAGGAGATCTACATATCCGTATCGCCAAGCTTGCCTTCCACGCCAACGAAAGTCCCATCCGGACACGGGACGAAGTCTTCAATCTTGTATCTTCATAGTCTTGGAGTCCGGCCGATGATGATAGTTCGGCTATCTGGACACCCCCTAGTCCGGAACTCCCTCACCCCCTGCCCCGCTCTTAACCCCCACCCGCTCACGATGGCGCGGTAGTACCGCGGGTCATCGTGGTAGTACCGCCCAGGAAGAAGTACCACGCACAGGGTGGTAGTACAGCTCTTCCAGCGGCAGTAAAAAATTACTGCCGTGATGGAAGTGGTACTACCGTGCTGGAGATGCACCTGTGCAAGCACAGGGCAGCCCATCTCTAGCAGTAGTACCGTGGCACTCCACGATAGTACCGCGAGCCCAAAGAGTGCAAGTTTCGACAAGAAGAAAAGAACACGGCCTTTGCAATGCCACCTTCAAGCAACCGGACACACAAAAGAGCTAAACACACTAGGCAACTCGAAAACACGCACGCCTCAGAGAAAAAGGCAAAAGACAACAAGAACCAAACATGAAACACAACCTCTCCATGGAGAGGACGGTGGCTGGAGCCACCTATGTTTGAGTCAATTGGTATGGCACCGCGAAGAATTATCCTTGGGCCCATTACCAAAACTCGTCTTTAAAGCAAAAGTACTATCAAGGATGGCTAATGTGAAAGAGTTGATCAATTTATGCATAATGGGGGGAGGGAGAGTTCATTGAGAGAACAACACTCCCCCTATGTACATGCCTAAACCGAAACAAGATATCCAGTTGAGTATGGTGGGGTGTGCAAGGGTTCAAGCTACATTGCTCCAATCAATGGTATTTAGCTCATGCCTTAACTCGCGAAATCTTGCTTCATCCAAGGGCTTCGTGAAGATATCTGCAAGGTTATCATGATTGTTGACATACTTGAGCTTGATCTCCCCTCGCCTAATGTGATCCCGCATGAAGTGATACCGAATCTCAATATGCTTCGTCGTGAAGTGTTGCACCGGGTTGAGAGAGATCTTGATGGCACTTTCATTGTCATAGCAAAGAGGCACTTCGTCACAAATTACACCATAATCCTTCAAAGTTTGCCTCATCCATAGAAGTTGAACACAACAACTATCGGCATCCACATACTCCGCTCTGGTGGACGAGAGAGACACACAACTTTGCTTCTTAGAAGACCAACTCACCAAAGAGCAACCAAGAAATTGGCACCCTCCGGAGGTGGACTTCCTATCCACTCCGTCTCCCGCCCAATCTGAGTCTGAATAGCCCAAAATATTGAAGTTGGCTCCTCTTGGGTACCATAAGCCAAAGTTTGGGGTATGAGCCAAATATCGAAAGATTCGCTTGAGCACCACATAGTGATTTTCCTTAGGTGCGGCTTGAAACCGTGCACAAATTCCCACACTCAACATGATATCCGGTCTATATGCACAAAGGTAAAGCAAGTAGCCAATCATGGAGCAATATACCTTTTGATCCACCGCTTTACCATTGGGATCTATGTCAAGTTGGCATTTGACGGGCATTGGAGTGGAGGCCGGCTTGACATCACTTAGCTTGAATCTCTTGAGCATGTCTTGAGTGTGTTTTTCTTGGTTGATGAAGGTTCCTTCTCTTCCTTGCTTGATTTCGAACCCAAGAAAGAACTTCAACTCTCCCATCATGGACATCTTGAACATTGAGGTCATGAGAGCGGCAAATTCCTCATTGAAAGCCTTGTTAGGGGAACCAAAGATAATATCATCAACATATAGTTGGCATACAAACAACTCCCCTTTGACCTTCTTAGTAAAAAGAGTGGAGTCGATTTTCCTAATTTCAAACCCACAATCTTGCAACAACTCGGTAAGATGGTCATACCACACACGTGGGGCTTGTTTAAGGCCATAGAGTGTCGTGTCGAGTTGGTACACATGATCGGGGAAATAGGGATCCTCGAACCCCAGGGGTTGTTTGACATACACCAACTCATTAATAGGACCATTAAGAAAAGCACTCTTCACATCCATTTGTTGCAACTTGAAGTTATGATGATAAGCATAAGCAATCAACAAGCGGATAGATTCAAGGCGAGCAACGGGAGCAAAGGTTTCACCATAGTCGATACCCTCGACTTGGGAGTAGCCTTGTGCTACCAAATGAGCCTTGTTGCAAACAATGGTCCCATGAGCATCTTGCTTGTTCTTGAATATCCACTTGGTTCCAATGACATTATGATTCCCTGTTGGCCTTGGCACCAATCTCCAGACCTGGTTGTGCTCGAAGTTCTTGAGTTCTTCATGCATGGCCTTGAGCCAATCCGGATCCTCGAGCGCCTCATAGACCTTTTGGGGCTCGACACAAGAAACAAACGCGTGATGTTCACAATAGTTTGCAAATTGTCTATGAGTGCTTACCCCCTTTCTTAGGCTTCCAAGCACATTCTTCATGAGATGATCTTTGGTTGTGAGCTTGGATGCAATCTTAGCGGCACGACGCTCCAATTCCTCCCCAGGAGTGAGATAAGGAGTGGAAACTTGATCATCTTGAGCGCCATCTTGAGCTTGTTCTTGATCCTGAGCTTGCTCTTGATCTTGAAGTTGCTCGGAAGGGAGAACTCGACCTTGGGCATCACTTTGTGGCTCACCACCATCTTGAGGTTGATCTTTCCCTTGATCTTGTTAACTTGGTTGAGGGCTTTTGTTCTTTGGAAGCATGTGGGTCTTGGGTTGGTGATGGCTCCACTTGGGTGGAGCATTGTCCTTCTCCTTCGGCCACAAGGGGTTCCTAAATGGGTAGGATATGACCAACACCCATTCTTCTTATGGCTTGGTGAGGAATTTCATCACCTACATCACAAGTACCACTTTGCTCCACTTGGGAGCCGTTATTCTCGTCATACTCCACGTTACACGTCTCCTCAATGGGTCCCACGGACTTTTTGAGGACACAGTAAGCATGAGAGTTTGTAGCATAACCAACAAATATGTCCTCATGAGCTCTAGCCTCAAATGTAGTTAAACGAACACCTTTCCTGAGAATGAAACACTTACAACTGAACACCCGGAAGTACTTGAGATTGGGCTTGTTACCGGTGAGTATTTCACATGGAGTCCATTTCAAGCCTTTGAGGAGATAGAGCCGATTGGATGCATGACACGTGGTGTTGATGGCTTCAGCCCAAAAGTTGTAAGGAGACTTGAACTCCGCCATCATGGTCCTTGCCGCATCCATCAATGTCTGGTTCTTCCTCTCCACTACACCATTTTGTTGAGGGGTGTATGGTGCGGAATATTGATGCTTGATCCCCTCATCAATAAGAAACTCATCCAAGGTGTAGTTCTTGAACTCGGTGCCGTTGTCACTTCTTATTGTCAAGATCTTTTCATCGTGTTGACGTTGAGCTTCATTTGCAAACTCGATGACAGTTTGTTGAGTTTCACTCTTCCTCTTGAAGAAATATACCCAAGTGTACCTTGAGTAATTGATGACCCACAAGTGTAGGGGATCTATCGTAGTCCATTTGATAAGAGTGTCGAACCCAACGAGGAGCAGAAGGAAACGATAAGCAGTTTTCAGTAAGGTATTCTCTACAAGCACAGAAATTATCGGTAACAGATAGTTTTGTGATAAGGTAATTTGTAACGGGTAACAAGCAATGAAAGTAAATAAGGTGCAACAAGGTGGCCCAATCCTTTTTTTAGCAAAGGACAAGCATGGACAAGTTCTTATATGAGAAAAGCTCTCCCGAGGACACATGGGAATTATCGTCAAGCTAGTTTTCATCACCCTCATATGATTCGCGCTTGTTACTTTGATAATTTGGTATGTGGGTGGACCAGTGCTTGGGTACTGCCCTTCCTTGGACAAGCATCCCACTTATTATTAACCCCTATTGCAAGCATCCGCAACTACAAAAGAAGTATTAAGGTAAACCTAACCATAGCATGAAACATATGGATCCAAATCAGCCCCTTATGAAGCAACGCATAAACTACGGTTTAAGCTTCTGTCACTCTAGCAACCCATCATCTACTTATTACTTCCCAATGCCTTCGTCTAGGCCCAAATAATGGTGAAGTTTCATGTAGTCGACGTTCACATAACACCACTAGAGGATAGACAACATACATCTCATCAAAATATCGAACAAATACCAAATTCACATGACTACTAATAACAAGACTTCTCCCATGTCCTCGGGAACAAACGTAACTACTCACAAAGCATATTCATGTTCATAATCATAGGGGTATTAATATGCATTAAGGATCTGAACGTATGATCTTCCACCAAGTAAACCAACTAGCATCAACTACAAGGAGTAATCAACACTACTAGCAACCCATAGGTACCAATCTGAGGTTTGGGTACAAAGATTGGATACAAGAGATGAACTAGGGTTTGAGAGGAGATGGTGCTGGTGAACATGTTGATGGAGATTGACCCCCTCCCAATGAGAGGATCATTGGTGATGACGATGGTGATGATTTCCCCCTCCCGAAGGGAAGTTTCCCCGACAGAACAGCTCCGCCGGAGCCCTAGATTGGTTCCGCCAAGGTTCCGCCTCGTGGCAGCGGAGTCTCGTCCCGTAAGCTTGCTTATGATTTTTTTCCAGGGTAAAAGACTTCATATAGCAGAAGATAGGCACCGGAGGGCTGTCAGGGGGCCCATGAGGCAGGGGCGTGCCCTAGGGGGCGCCCACCCTCGTGGATAGGGTGTGGGACCCCTGATGCTGATTCTTTTGCGAGTATTTTTTGTTAATTCCAAAAATGACTTTCGTGGTGTTTCAGGACTTTTGGAGCTGTGCAGAATAGGTCTCTAATATTTGCTCCTTTTCTAGCCCAGAATCCCAGCTGCCGGCATTCTCTCTCCCTCTTCATGTAAACCTTGTAAAATAAGAGAGAATAGGCATATGTATTGTGATATATCATGTAATAACAGCCCATAATGCAATAAATATCAATATAAAAGCATGATGCAAAATGGACATATCAACTCCCCCAAGCTTAGACCTCGCTTGTCCTCAAGCGGAAGCCGATATCGAAAAATATGTCCACATATTTAGAGATAGAGGTGTCGATAAAATAAAATACGGACATGAGGGCATCATGATCATTCTTATAACAGCAATATATATATATATATATATATATATATATAGTCATATGATTTCTTATGCTCAAGTAATAATCTATTCGCAATGTCAAGTATGATTCAGAAACTTCATTGAGAACTAACAAACCATATTCTCAGTCATTGAAGCAATTGCAATTTATCATAACATAGGAAAGAGTCAATATAAGAGCTTTTCAGCAAGTCCACATACTCAACTATCATTTAGTCTTTCACAATTGCTAACACTCATGCAATACTTATGGTTCTGGAGTTTTAATCGGACACCGAGAAAGATAGGGGCTTATAGTGTTGCCTCCCAACCTTTTACCACAAGGGTAATGTCAACAATAATAGTTTATGCTATCTTGCATCCAATTGGATATATATATCAGGATCTTTCCAACACGAGGTGCTTGCCAAAGGATAAAATCTAAAAGGGAAAGGTGAAGATCACCTTGACTCTTGCATAATGTATAAGACAAAAATAAAACATAGGCCCTTTGCAAAGGGAAGCAAAGGTTGTCATGTGCTTTCATGGTTGGATGCATGAAATCTTAATGCAAAAGAACGGCACTGGGTATTGCCACTTGTGATAAAGACCTTTATTATGCAGTCCGTCGCTTTTATTACTTCCATATCACAAGATCGTATAAAGCTTATTTTCTCCACACTAATAAGTCATACATATTTAGGGAGCAATTTTTATTGCATACACCATGACAACTTACTTGAAGGATCTTACTCAATCCATAGGTGGATATGGTGGACTCTCATGGCAAAACTGGTTTAAGGGTATTTCAGAAGCACAAGTAATTTCTACTTAGTGCATGGAATTTGGCTAGCATGAGAGGGAAAGGCAAGCTCAACATGTTGGATGATCCATGACAATATACTTTATTTCAGATAAAAGAAAACATAACCCATTACACTGTCTTCCTTGTCCAACGTCAACACTTTTAGCATGTCATATTTTAATGAGTGCTCACAATCATAAAAGATGTCCAAGATAGTATATTTGCATGTGAGAACCTCTCTTTCTTTATTACTTCCTATTAATTGCAACGATGACCAAAACTATGTTTGCCAACTCTCAACAACTTTTATTCATCATACTCTTCATATGTGAAGTCATTACTCTCCATAAGATCAATATGATCTCCTTATTTCTTTTTCTTTTTATTCCCTCAAGATCATGGCAAAACAGCAAAGCCCTTGACTCAACACTAATCTTTGTTATATAGCTCACGAACTTGATTACATAGAGGGATCATAAGGTAAAACTCAAAACTAATCATACCAAAACTTCATTCTACTAGCTCAAGATATTACTAAAAGGATCAAACTAAGAAAAACTGCAAAGATAGGAGTGTGATGGTGATACAATACCGGGGCACCTCCCCCAAGCTTGGTAGTTGCCAAGGGGAGTGCCCATACCTATGTGATTATGTCTCCTTTGCTGGTGAAGAGGGTGGAGTTGTTGATGGTGTGGGCCTCTTCCTTAATTTGCATTTGAGAATAGAATTTTTTTCCCCTTAGATCCTCGATCTCCTGCTCAAGGCTTAATATCTTTTTTCATAGTTCTTGTTTGTTCTCCTGCAAAAGATGAAAATGGATAAACTCGATCTTAGGTTTCTTTGCTCTATCAGGGAGGCTTGACTTTTTAAACTCTACATGCATGTCCCCAGGTTGAGGTAATGGGACTTCTTCTTCATCTAAGCTCGTCTCCTCCTTTCCCTTAGGCTCGTAGTCTTCTTCTTCCTCCATGGTCCAACCATAATGATCCACGTACCCATAGACCTTAGGGTCTGCAAGATAATCAGCCACATAGCTTTCTCCCTCCAAATCCTGAGATGACATATTGTTCAAGCCTGCGACAGAAACAGCTCAAGGCAAAAACAGAGGATATTGGCGTGATACGGTGGTCAAAACTTTCGGGAGATTATATAATGAATTTTTACCGACCAAAATAAGTATCATGCAAGAACACGGAGTCCGGGGAGCACACGAGGTGCCCACGAGGCAGGGGGTGTGCCAGGGGGTAGGGCGCGCACTCCACCCTCGTGGACGCCTCGTGTCCTTCTCGGACTACTTATTTTTCCTATTTTCTTAAATATTCCAAAACGGAGAAAAATTTCTATTAGAACTGTTTTGGAGTCGGTTTACTTACCGTACCATATACCTATTCTTTTCGGAGTATGGAACATTCTGGAAAGTGTCCCTTATGTATTCCTCCGGGGTTATGGTTTCAATAACATTAGTTTCAACATTTGTTGGGTTATCTGAGATATAATGTTTGATTCTTTGACCGTTCACCACCTTCGGATTTGTGCCTTCGAAGTTGTTGATTTTTATGGCACCGGAACGATAGACTTCCTCGATAACGTAAGGGCCTTCCCATTTAGAGAGAAGTTTTCCTGCAAAAAATCTTAAATGAGAGATGAAAAGCAACACATAGTCACCTACATTAAACTCACACTTTTGTATCTTTTTGTCATGCCATCTTTTAACTTTTTCCTTAAATAGTTTGGCATTTTCATAAGCTTGGGTTCTCCATTCATCAAGTGAGCTTATGTCAAATAACCTATTCTCACCGGCAAGTTTGAAATCATAATTGAGCTCTTTAATAGCCCAATATGCATCATGTTCTAGTTCAAGAGGTAAATGACATGCTTTTCCGTAAACCATTTTATATGGAGACATACCCATAGGATTTTTATATGCAGTTCTGTAGGACCATAATGCATCATCAAGTTTCTTGGACCAATTCTTTCTAGATCTATTAACAGTCTTTTGCAAAATTAATTTAATCTCTCTGTTACTCAGCTCTACTTGGCCACTAGATTGTGGGTGATAAGGAGATGCAATTCTATGATTAATATCATACTTAGAAAGCATTTTACGAAAAGCACCATGAATAAAATGTGAACCACCATCAGTCATTAAGTATCTAGGGACTCCAAACCTTAGAAAAATAACTTCTTTAAGCATCTTAATAGAGGTGTTATGATCAGCACTACTAGTTGGAATAGCTTCTACCCACTTAGTAACGTAATCAACAGCAACTAAAATATGTGTATACACATTAGAGGCAGGAAAAGGTCCCATATAATCAAAGCCCCAAACATCAAATGGCTCAATAACAAGAGAATAGTTCATAGGCATTTCTTGACGTCTACTAATATTACCAATTCTTTGACATTTATCACAAGACAAGACAAACTTACGGGCATCTTTGAAGAGAGTAGGCCAATAAAAACCGGATTGCAATACCTTATGTGCAGTTCTATCTCCAGCGTGGTGTCCTCCATATGCCTCGGAGTGACACTTGCGTAGGATATGTTCCTGTTCATGCTCAGGTACACAATGTCTAATAACACCATCTACTCCTTCTTTATAAAGGTGTGGGTCATCCCAGAAGTAATGTCTTAAATCATAGAAAAACTTTTTCTTTTGCTGATATGTAAAACTAGGTGGTATGAATTTAGCAACAATGTAATTGGCATAATCAGCATACCAAGGAGCAGTACGAGAAGCATTTATGACAGCTAATTGTTCATCAGGAAAGCTATCATCAATAGGTAGTGGGTCATCAAGAACATTCTCTAACCTAGACAAGTTGTGTGCAACGGGGTTATCAGCTCCCTTTCTATCAATAATATGTAAATCAAATTCTTGTAGCAAGAGAACCCATCTAATAAGTCTAGGTTTAACATCTTTCTTTTCCATAAGATATTTAATAGCAGCATGATCAGTGTGAATAGTTACTTTAGAATCAACAATATAAGGTCTGAACTTATCACAAGCAAATACAACTGCTAAAAATTCTTTTTCAGTAGTAGCATAATTTCTCTAGGCACTGTCTAGAGTTTTACTAGCATATTGAATAACATTTAGTTTCTTATCAACTCTTTGTCCTAGAACAACACCTACAGCATTTCACTAGCATCACACATAATTTTAAAGGGTAAATTCCAATCAGGTGGCTGAACAATAGGTGCAGAAATCAAAACTTTCTTAAGTATTTCAAATGCTTCTACACAATCATCATCGAAGACAAAATGAATATCTTTTTGTAATAGATTAGTCAAAGGCCTAGAAATTTTATAAAAGTCTTTAATGAACCTCCTATAAAAACCGGCATGACCCAGGAAACTTCTTATACCTTTGATGTCCTTGGGACACGACATCTTTTCAATTGCATCAACTTTAGCTTTATCAACTTCAATACGTCTTTCAAAAAATTTGTGCCCCAAGACAATGCCTTCATTAACCATATAGTGGCACTTCTCCCAATTCAAAACAAGACTAGTATCTTCGCATCTCTTCAAAACTCATTCAGGGTTTCTCAAACAATCATCAAAAGAGGATCCATAAACGGAGAAATCATCCTTAAATACCTCACAAATATTTTCATAAAAGTTAGAGAAAATAGCCATCATGCATCTTTGAGCAGGTGCATTACATAAACCAAAAGGCATACGTCTATAAGCAAACGTACCGAAAGGGCAAGTAAAAGTGTTTTTTTCTTGATCCTCCGCTGACATAGGTATTTGAGAGAAACCAGAGTAACCATCTAGAAAGCAAAAGTGTGTATGTTTGGATAGTCTTTATAGCATTTGATCAATAAAAGGTAAGGGGTAATGATCCTTTTTAGTAGCTTTATTTAGTTTGCGGAAATCAATTACCATCCTATAACCTATAATAATTCTTTGCGGGATCAATTCATCTTTATCATTAGGAACAACAGTAACACCTCCCTTCTTTGGGACACAATGGACATGACTTACCTGTCGTGGTTCTAAGTCTGACAGTAGAATGGGGGGTAGGTATGGAGAGGCAAGATCCTAGCTATGGAGTAGTTGTACACACGAGTGTTTTACGAGTTCAGGCCCTTCTCGGAGGAAGTAATAGCCCTACGTCTTGGAGCCCGGAGGCGGTCGACTGGTTTATGTGTATATGTGTTACAGGGGTGCGAACCCTTCTACCAGTGGAGGGGGTGGCTTATATAGAGGACGCCAGGACCCCAACTAGCCCACGTAGCAGAGGGTTAAAGTACATTAAGGCCGGCGTTACTGGTAACGCCCTACGTAAAGTGTCATCATGACCATTAAGACTACTTAATTACACACCGTTTGGATACAGAGTAGATCCTGAACTCCTGGTGGTCGAGTGAGTCTTCATGGTCGAGTGTCTTCAGGTTCGTCGAGTGTCTTCTAGCCGGTCGAGTGGGATCCCTCTTGGTCGACTGAAAGACGGCTTCTTCTAAGAGATGTCCTTGGGGAGGGTACCTTGGACAGGAACGTAACCCTACCCTAGGTACATGACTTCATCAGTAGCCCCCGAATGGATCGAGGTTTGAGTGAGGACGAAGTTGGCAGTCTTTCCGACTTGCTTTCTGGTACTATACAGGCGTTTTTGCTCAGGATCAATGACTTCTAAGTGAGGGTGTCAACTTTCTTCAGTCGCCTTGATCCATTCCTTATATCTGTCGAGTGAACTTTATGAACTTGGAGATTTCCGAGTGACGGATCGCAGGAGATCTTCCATCTGACAAGTTGCCCTCTTGGTTAGCGGATTTAGTAGGATCCGGATTTTGGGAAGCGCGCGAAGCGGAGAACACCGCGATACTCGGACGAGATAAGGCAGGGACGCCTCGATCTCCACGCCGCCTTTTTCGCCACGTATCGCGTGCGCGACTGTTTAGGGATTTGACAGGATTGCCCGGGCCTATCCGTCAGTCACTCGAAAGTGACCCCATATAAGGAACCGGGCGGAGGTTTTCCGAATAGTGCTTCCTCATTCTCCCCTCCCTCATCTCCGGATTCATCTGCTGCGCTCGCCAACTGTCCAGCACCGCTGCTCCGTTTGGGCTTCGTCGGCGGCAATGGTGATGGAGAAGATGGCAGCTTTGGAGCGGGCGAAGAAGGCGACGGCGCAAGCGAAGGGGAGAGCGCCCAGTCGGGGTGGCTCCTCTTCGCGGTCTCGCCTGCCGCAGGGTTGGATCCAAGGAGACTGGATCCGCTCGACCATCACCCAGAAGGACCTCGATGACCTAGCCAATGAGGGGCTGATCGAGCATGGAGCAGCGAGGCTCCCGGGGACGGAGTGTCAACCGCAACCTTGGGAGGGTGAGTGCGTCCTCTTGGC
This sequence comes from Triticum dicoccoides, assembly GCF_002162155.2. NCBI lineage: Eukaryota > Viridiplantae > Streptophyta > Magnoliopsida > Poales > Poaceae > Triticum > Triticum dicoccoides. The sequence goes on along the minus strand of NC_041389.1, from coordinate 484,821,195 downwards.
GACTCATGTAGATCGAGGGTTTTCTTTGCCGCCGCATCTTTTCTTCCGAGGATTTCTGAATTTCTTCGGAGCTCAGCTCCACCATTTCACTCCGACTTCTATCGCCTATCTCTCCGCCTTTGTATCTTTGTGTGAGAATTTCTTGGGTTGCCGGCAGCACTGGGGCCTCTTCAAACATATATTCACTTGTCGTTCCCAGACGGTGAAAAAGGCCAGCCCCAATGACAAGAGAACCCAGGTGATCCAGATGTGTGGGGGTCTCGGGGTCCAAATGAGGAGCAAGAGTGCTTTCCCGGCTATGACCCTTCCCGAGTCGGTCAGAGGGTGGCAGTCGACCTGGTTCTATTGCCAAGACCGGTCGACGCCAGCGCAGTCGACCGGGCTCCCTCCCTTCTCCATGAGTCGAGTGGACAAGCCCTCCTCTCTGAAAGTAGTTCCGGAGGAGAAGGCTCAAGTGAAAATGTTGATGGAGTGAGTAGTTCAGTTGATTCATGACGGTGTGACCGGCATGGACCTTCTGGAGGTTTTCCTTCGGTGGCGCATCCAACCACTCCAGTACCGGGGCCACCCGATGTGGCTGTATTCTGGTACTGAAGACACCAGTTGGGTCCACCCAGAGGAGGTCGATGATGCTACTTTGGAGAGGTGGATGACTGCCATCACGGGGAACAAGGACAACCCTCGGGGAGCTAGGAGAATCATTCCACTCAACCAGTCTTATGAGGTGGACAAGGTACGACTATTCTCCTCCGATTGCTCCGTCCATTCTGTTTTGTCGTAAATCAGTCGATTAACCTTTGTCTTGCTTGCTGTCTTTCAGGAAACCACTGAGCTATACTCGATGCCCAACGGGGCGCAGGCACAGGCCGAAGAGGAGGAGGGTAGCGGAGGTGAAAGTCACAAAGAGTGGGAGTCGGACGCCGACGAGGGTGAGGAAGACGCAGGTTCTGACGAAGAAGAAGAGTAGGAGGAAGTTGCGCCTCCTCGTTCCGAAAGGAGGTCCAAGCTCGCCCACGATCCTGCGGCTGATCGTGGCAAGGGAGTTGCGCCAGCTGGGCAGTCGACCAAACGCCCTCGGACAACTTCGCCGGCGCCGACTAAAAGGGCGTCGAAGCAACCCCGAGCGGCCCCGTCAAAACCGGCAAAAGCCTTACGAAGATGAGGATGGAGATCCCGACTGTCTCTGGGTATCGGTCATAACTCACATTTTCCATTTTGGTCGATTCAATCGCTGACCGACTGATATTTGCAAATCGCAGTGCTGCTACTTCCGAGACTTCAGCCAGGCATGAGGATCAAGAGATGGAAGATGCTGCGACTTCTCAGCCTAGTATGATCTGCGCGGTTTTGCTTTTGGTTGATTGAATCTTCATTTTTGACTTTGAACTCCTTCTGCAGCTCCACCTAGCGTTGTCATCAATCTTCCTGACGATGACGATGAAGCACCCCTAAGGCAGAGGAGGAACAGGAAGGCGACTGCTGGCAAGGCTGCTCAGGCTGTGTCAGCACCTGGACCACAGATTCCAGAAGGGAGCAACGTCGCTCGGGCTACCGTGTCCTTTGCGGAGCCGTTGACGGTTGCCCGCCCTTCATCGTCGAGTACTGACCCACCTTCTCTCTTCTCCACCTACCACGTCCCGGAGGATCAAGCAAGCGCTGCCAAGGAAGCCATATGTCAGGCCGGGATTATGATGGAGCAGGTGAAGGCGATCCGAACTGCCAGCCAAGCAGCTTATGACGCGAGCTCAGCTCTTCAGAGTAATGTCCAGGTTAGTTGAATACCGACTGGAAATCTTGATATTTGTCATGCACCCACTGGGTGTGCCGATTCTTCGGTGGACTGCTGGCAGTCGACTATATTCTTTGTGACGTGAGATTTCTCACTTTACTTGTACCATTCGACCATGGTCGAGTGGAACAATGAAACTGGTGGGGGCACGCTGAGTGCACCCACTGGGTGTAGTCCCTGAGACCGTGGTCGATTGCTGGCAATCGGCTATGGTCTAAAGATTTTTTTTTTGCTTCCGGTCGACTGATCGACTCTGGGTCTAGCTGATAGAACTAGTGGGGGCACACTGAGTGCACCCACTGGGTGTAGTCCCCGAGACTGCAGTTGAATGTTTTGATTCGTTGTAGTCTTAGAAATAGTACGATTTTTCCTTTTAGTCACTCGGAAGTGATCTGTCATTGACGTCTGTCGATTGAACTTTCGCAGAAATCTTGTGACCTTGTTTCTCGTTACATCGAATTGGAGAACAAGTATATCCAGCTTGAGCTTGATCAAAAGCTTGTTCAAGAAAACTTCACGAAGGCGAAGGAGGAGGCAAAAGGTATGTTTGGTGAGAATCTTGACGACTGTCCTCGCTTCTTGTCTGTCTCCGAATCTGATCTTACTGTGATTTTCGCAGAAAAAATGAAGGATGCTCTGAAGAAGAAGGACCTCGACCTTGCCAAGGCATAGAAAAGGGCTGCAGACAAGACCAGGCTTGCAGAAGAGAAGTTGGCTTCCATCAACAAACTCGAAGAAGATAACACTCGACTGAAAGCCGCTCTTGACGTGGCCAACCAAGAATCACTCGACTGAGGAATGCCAATATGGTCCTAGACGACAAAGCTGGTGAACTGGCAGGAAAGAAAAATGACTTGGAGCTTTATCTAGGAGGACTCGCCAAGAAGCTGTTCCTCATGCTCGAAGGTAACCTCTAATCTCTGACTGGTAGTTACTGACTTGTTGTAAGGGTGTTAGATTATCCTTGAATCATGCCCACAGAGTTCTGCCAAAACTTTGAAGAGGAGACTAGTCGAGTGGAGACTGGCTTGGATCCCATCAATTCTCCGGTGAAGGATGAAACTGCTATGAACGTGCTATGCCTCGAGTCCCGCATTGCTGCAGTGGTCGATTACCTTGCAAGACTGAAGGCCGCTACATCACGCATCGACACATCGCTCTGGCCAGAAGAGACGCTTCAGGATGACCTTGAGTCGCTGATGACTCGACTGAACGAGATTCCGAGTCGAGTGCAAGAGTGGAAGAAGTCTTCTGCCCGGTGCGGCGCTGATGTCGCACTGTCCTTGGTCCCCGTCCACTTCAAAGAAGCAAGAGAGGACAAGTTGGTGTCTCTCAAGGTGGCCAATACTAGGAAGCATGACTTCCGTTCTTTCATGGAGACCTTCATCGCAGCCGCCACTCGGATTGCAGATGGGATCGACCTGGATGAGTTCGTTGCGCCTTCCAGCCCTCCGCAGGAGGGGTAAAAAACTATTATGCTTGATGATTTGAATTGCCTCGGAATGCCGAGTGATTTTTGTAACTGTGAAACTTTAACAGGCTTGATGCCTGAGCACTTCCGGGTCCGTAGGACGTTATCCGAACTTGATTTGCCATTGAAATACGTTTGCTTCTTTTGGACAACTATCTCCTTTGGGTTGGAATATATGTTAGCATCTGGAATGCTTTTTTGCAGGTAGGAGTGAAGCACAAATTGCAGTCGACTTGAACTCGTCATGTTTGGGCGAGTGCTTGGTTGCAACCAAGCCTCCGAGTGAGAAACTTATTCTCCACTCGGAAAGATTTATAAAAACTTAGGCGAGCACTGGGTTGCAGCTAAGCCCCTGAGTGGAAGGCTGGCTTACCACTCGGTAGGATTTTGTTTACTTAGGAGAGTACTTGGACTGCAGCTAAGCCTCCGAGTGGGAGGCTGGCTTACCACTCGGTAGGATTTTGTTTACTTAGGCGAGTACTTGGACTGCAGCTAAGCCCCCGAGTGGGAGGTTTGCTCTCCACTCGGTAGGATTTTTAGAAACTTAGGCGAGCACTGGGCTGCAGCTAAGCCCCCGAGTGGGAGGTTTGCTCTCCACTCGGTAGGATTTTTTAGAAACTTAGGCGAGCGCTGGGCTGCAGCTAAGCCCCCGAGTGGGAGGTTTGCTCTCCACTTGGTAGGATTTTCAAAAACTTAGGCGAGCACTGGGCTGCAGCTAAGCCCCCGAGTGGAAGGCTGGCTCTCCACTCGGCAGGATTTTTAGAAACTTAGGCGAGCACTGGGCT
>NC_041389.1:484790527-484816797 GCF_002162155.2 Triticum dicoccoides | reverse complement strand
GGCTGCAGCTAAGCCCCCGAGTGGGAGGTTTGCTCTCCACTCGGTAGGATTTTTTAGAAACTTAGGCGAGCGCTGGGCTGCAGCTAAGCCCCCGAGTGGGAGGTTTGCTCTCCACTCGGTAGGATTTTCAAAAGCTTAGGCGAGCACTGGGCTGCAGCTAAGCCCCCGAGTGGAAGGCTGGCTTACCACTCGGTAGGATTTTGTTTACTTAGGCGAGTACTTGGACTGCAGCTAAGCCTCCGAGTGGAAGGCTGGCTTACCACTCGGTAGGATTTTCAAAAACTTAGGCGAGCACTGGGCTGCAACTAAGCCCCCGAGTGGAAGGCTGGCTTACCACTCGGTAGGATTTTGTTTTAACTTAGGCGAAATGGATTCGCAGCTAAGCCTCCGAGTGGAAGGCTGGCTTACCACTCGGTAGGATTTTTACAAGCCTAGGTGAAACGGGTTCACAGCTAGGCCACCCACTGGGGGGACAGATTTATGAGAACAAAAACAATAACAATCACTAAAATTATGAAACTCTTTGTCTTTGATGAATACACTACAAGAGTCCTTTTTATTACAACTCATCCGAGTGAAAAACTTAAGTATAAAAGGGGCGGAGTAAGTCCGCGTTCCATGCTCTGGGCTCATCAATCTGGTGCTCGACATGTAAAGGCGGTATGCCCCATTATGGAGAACTTTGGTGACGATGAAGGGACCTTCCCAAGTAGGAGCAAGCTTGTGTGGTTTCTGCTGATCCACTCGGAGAACTAAATCTCCTTCCTGGAAAGCTCGGCTCTTCACATTTCTGGCATGGAAGCGACGCAAGTCCTGCTGGTAAATGGTCGATCGGATCAAGGCCATCTCTCTTTCTTCTTCTAGAAGATCGACTGCATCCTGTCGGGCCTGCTCTGCTTCGCTTCGGTGTAAAGTTCGACTCGGGGCGTGTTGTGAAGCAGGTCACTTGGCAAGACTGCTTCGGCTCCGTAGACCAAGAAGAATGGAGTCCTCCCAGTTGACCGATTTGGCGTGGTCCTCAACCCCCAAAGTACCGACGGAAGTTCATCGACCCATGCACTAGTTGCGTGTTTGAGGTCACGCATCAGTCGGGGTTTCAGTCCTTTGAGAACTAAGCCATTTGCTCGCTATGCTTTCCCATTCGACTGGGGGTGAGCGACTGAAGCGTAGTCGACTCGCGTACCCTGAGATGCATAGAAGGCTCTGAACTCTTCGGAGTCAAAGTTTGACCCATTATCCGTGATGATACTGTGGGGAACTCCATATCTGAAAACCAGCTCCCTGATGAAGCTGACGGCGGTGCCGGCGTCCAAATTCTTGATGGGTTTAGCCTCGATCCACTTAGTGAACTTGTCGACTGCTACCAACACATGGGTGTAGCCATTTCTGCCTGTCCTCAGAGGTCCAACCATATCTAGTCCCCACACAGCAAAAGGCCAGACGAGTGGAATGGTCTTCAAGGCCGATGCGGGTTTGTGTGACATATTGGAGTAAAATTGACATCCTTCACATTTGTCGACTATCTCTTTCGCCATCTCATTTGCTCTGGGCCAATAAAAACCAGCTCGGTATGCTTTAGCCACGATGGTCCGAGAAGACGCATGATGGCCACAGGTCCCCGAGTGGATGTCGTTGAGAATCATTTGACCTTCTTCTGTGTTATGCATTTCTGGCTGACTCCAGTCGCACTTTCTCTGTATAACTGTCCCCTCATGATGGTGAAGGCTTTGGATCGGCGGACGATCTCCCGAGCTTCTTCTTCATTCTCTGGGAGCTCTTTCCTCAGAATATAGGCCATATAGGGCACAGTCCAGTCAGGAGTGATGTCCAGAACTTCCATGATTAAGTCGACCACAGCTGGAACCTCGACTTCATCACTCCTTCATCACTTGGTTGACCACTAAGTCCGAGTTGCCGTAGACCATGAGGCGACGGACGCCGAGTGAAATGGCCATACGCAACCCGTACAAGAGTGCTTCGTATTCTGCTTCATTGTTGGAGGAATCAAAGTGAATCTGGAGTACATATCTAAGCTTATCTCCTCGGGGGGAAACCAAGACCACTCCGGCACCGGAACCATTCAGCATTTTGGAGCCATCGAAGAACATAATCCAGTGCTCCGAGTGAACTTGGGTCGGCAACTGCTGTTCAGTCCACTCAGCGAGGAAATCTGCTATTGCTTGGGACTTGATAGCTTTCTTTGCCTCAAATCTGATATCAAGGGGAAGAAGTTCAATCGCCCATTTTGCCACTCGAACAGTTGCGTCTCTGTTGTGTAGAATCTCTGATAAGGGGGCATCGGTGACGACTGTGATAATGTGGTCAGAGAAGTAATGGGCAACTTTCTTCGTGGTCATGTAAATTCCATACACAAGCTTCTGATAATGAGGGTATCGTTGCTTGGACGGGGTCAGGACTTCGGAAATGTAATACACTAGGCGTTGAACTTTGAAGGCTTTTCCTTCCTCTTCCCGCTCGACCGTAAGTACAGTGCTGACGACTTGTCCTGTGGCTGCAATGTAAAGTAGCAAAGGCTCTTTGCTGATTGGGGCAGCAAGCACCGGCTGGGTGGAAAGCAGGGTTTTTAACTCTGCAAACGCTGCATCAGCTTCTTGAGTCCACTCGAACTTGTCTGACTTCTTCATCAGTCGGTAAAGAGGCAATGCCTTTTCACCGAGGCGAGAGATGAATCGACTTAATGCGGCCAAGCATCCAGTAAGTTTCTGGACATCGTGCACACGCACGGGGCGTTTCATTCGGAGTATAGTGCCAACTTTTTTTGGGTTAGTATCAATTCCCCGTTCGGAAACGAGAAAACTGAGCAACTTTCCGCCAGGAACTCCGAATTTGCATTGTGATGGATTAAGCTTGATATCGTACCTCCTGAGGTTTGCAAATGTTTCAGCTAGGTCAGTCAGCAGGTCCGAACCTTTCCGTGACTTGACCACAATGGCATCCATGTATTCTTCCACATTCCGACTGATTTGAGTGAGCAAACACATCTGAATCATCCTCATGAACGTGGCTCCGGTATTCTTGAGGCCGAATGGCATGGTGACATAATAGAAGCACCCGAATGGGGTGATGAAAGCCGTTTTGATCTCATCGGGTCCAAACAGACGGATCTGATGGTACCCGAAATAGGCGTCCAAGAAAGAAAGTCGCTCACATCCCGCAGTTGAATCGACTATTTGGTCGATGCGGGGAAGAGGAAAATGATCTTTCGGGCAGGCCTGATTGATGTGCTTGAAATCGATGCACATGCGAAGAGAATTGTCCTTTTTGGGGACCATGACGACATTGGCGAGCCACTCGGAGTGGTAAATCTCTCGGATAAACTCTGCTGCTAGGAGCCGAGCCACTTCTTCGCCAATGGCCTTTCTTTTCTGGACGGCGGACCGTCGCAGATGTTCCTTCACAAGTTTTGCTTTCGAGTCGACTCGTAGACGATGCTCAGCCAGTCCCCTGTGTACACCCGGCATGTCAGAAGGTTTCCATGCGAAGATGTCCCAGTTCTCACGGAGGAACTGGATGAGCGCTTCTTCCTATTTGGGGTCGAGTGTTGTGGAGATATGAGTCGGAGCAGCATTTGGGTCGGTCGGGTGGATGTGAACGGGTTTTGTCTCACCGGACGACTGAAACGCTGATTCCGTGGTAGGCTTCTTGGCTCGCAACAAATCACTCGGGTCTACGTTCCTTTGGTGTTCCTGCCACCATCTGAGCGTCGGCAATCTTTGAGCCCTTCTGGAAGCACTCTTCTGCCTTCTTGCAGTTACCAGGGACAGTGATCACGCCTTTCGGGCCTGGCATCTTTAGTTTGAGGTACACGTAACAAGGTCGAGCCATAAAACGTGCATATGCTGGTCTGCCCAAAATTGCATGATAGGCACTCTGGAAGTCCACAACCTCAAATGTCAGCTTCTCCTTGCGGAAATTCTTTGAATCGCCAAAAACAACATCAAGGGCAATTTGGCCAAGTGACGTGGCCTTCTTGCCTGGAATGACTCCATAAAAACTCATATTGCTCGTGCTCAGTCTGGACATCGGAATGCCCATACCTTTTAGTGTCTCAGCATACAGTATATTCAAACTGCTGCCGCCATCCATTAACACTTTGGTTAGTCGAGTGCCTTCAACGACCGGGTCGACCACCAGCGCTTGCCTCCCGGGGGTGGCTATGTGCGTGGGGTGATCAGATTGGTCGAGCGTAATGGCAGTCTGAGACCACTTCAGGTAATTGGGTGTTGACGGAGCAGCCATGTTCACCTCTCTGTTTATAACTTTCAGTCGGTGTTTGCTCTCAACATCGGCAAAAATCATCAAGGTGGAATTGACCTGCGGGTATTCTCCGTCACTATCCTCCTTGTCCTCAACTTTGTCCGACTCTTTCTCTTTGTCCTTGGGCTGCTTCCCTTGGAACTGCTGAATGAGGAGTCGACATTGCCGAGTGGTGTGCTTCAGGTAGATGAAATTACCCTCTTCGTCTTTCTTAGTGTGGATGTGACATGGCAAATCCAACACGTCATTTCCTTCCTTATCTTTTACCTTCTTGGGGTTCAAGGCCCCTTGGGTTTCCCTTTGAATTTTCCTTGGTTCAGGGCCAAGGCTTCTCCAGGTGCGGCTGGCTCAGCTTTGCGCTTTTGCTTCCGACTGGAATTTCCACCCCCGGTGTCCTGGGGGACTGACTTGTGTTTGCCGCTCCGGAGACGATCCTCTTCCTCACCATTGGCATATTTGGTGGCTATTTCCATCATTCGACTCAGAGACATGTCTCCGGTTCAACCGAATTTCAGGCTTATCTCTCTGTTCTTTACGCCCTCTTTGAAGGTGCAGACTGCCTGGTGATCGGACACATTTTCCATCGTATGATGCAGTGTGATCCATCTCTGGATGTAATCCCTCAGAGTCTCATTCGACTTCTGTACACAAGATTGCAGCTCTGTCAATCCCGCTGGCCGCTTTCACGTTCCTTCGAATGTCCTGGCAAACACCCGGGAGAGGTCCTCCCACGTGTAGATGCTGCTGGGCGTCAACTGATTCAAGCATGCCCTGGCTAACCCTTCCAACATGAGGGGCAAATGCTTCATGGCCACCTCATCATTTCCACCGCCGATCTGAACAGCCACTCGGTAGTCCTCAAGCCAAGTGTTGGGCTTGGACTCACCGTTGAACTTGCTGACTCCAGTCGCCAACCTGAAGTTGGGAGGAATCACTGCGGCTCTGATGGCTCTGCTGAAGCACTCTGGTCCGGAGACGTGTACTCGGTTGCTGGTGGGTATGTCTCTGTCATTACCCTCTTTGTGGGCTCTGTTCCGGTCGACCAGACCCTGAACGATGATGGATCTCGCCTCAAAGCCTGGTTCTCTAGGGTCGACTGGAATTCTTCGTCCGCCACTGTACTGGCGTCTGTCATCTTGTTGCCGAGGTATATATGATCCACTCCTCTAGGGAGGAGTGGGCACTCGACGTCGATCGTTGCGATCGACTCGGTGATCATCCTGCTCATAGTTCCTGTACTGATCGTGTCGGTCACCACGCCCTTCACGCCTCAGGGGCGATCTGGGACTATGAGCCGACTGGACTGTATTCGCCGCCACGGACCTGCTATGGATCCTGTTCCGCGACTGCGACACAGCTGAATTCTGATCTCCAGCTGCCCAGAGCAAATCCCTGATCTGCATCAAGCCTCTGCCAGCCTCTGACTGGGAAGGCTGAATCGACTCTGCTATACATGTTGCGGCTGCTAAATTCTGGATTGGAGTGAGGTATACCTGAGTCGGAGGTTTAAAGACTTTGGCGTCGACTGGAGTCTGGAATCTGTTGTCGCGCGCGCTCGTCGAGTGCCCGCTGAAGGTTCTCCAGTCGAGTGCGCTCAACCAGGTTGGCCAAGCGCGCGTCCTCTAAGGCGCGAGCCTCAGGGGTTTCTCCAACGATCGGAGTATGAAGCGCATCCATGTTCCGGCAACGAAGCTCTTCCCTCTGCTGTGAGTCGAGGGGCTCGGGGCGGTACTCCTCATGGTCGTGCGACGGGTCGCCTCCGCCGTTGCCTCCCTCGATGCCAGGAAAACCGGGGGGCACGTGCGGTCCATTGACCATCAGGACCTCCGCCGCCGGATCACTGTTGTCGCATTCGGATGCAGTCTCTGCGGAGCCAGTCGACAGGTCGAACAGGCCGTAGAGAGATTCGTCGGGCTTGATTGCCGCGACTTGCGCAGTGGTCGACTGGCGAGCCACTGCGTGCCTCACCCACTGCTGAAGCCTCAACCGACCGGAGCGCTTACGCCGGCGGGAAGCTGGGAGGGAGGATGACACGAAAACCGGCCGATATTGAGTCGACGGTTGCCGCAGAAGGACGCCGGGGACGCACGCTCGAAAATGCGTAGCTCCGCGGACTGGGAGTGCATCCACGTCGAGCGGGGCCTCCTGCAGCCAGGCAGAGTCGTCGGCGATGAATGTGAGCGCGCCGAGACGGATCTCGCGGCCCTCAACCAAAACTCCACCTGAAACCATGATGATGGGAATCGAAAAAATTGCAACTTCTCCAACAAGTCGCTAAGACACCTGCCCCAAGGTGGGCGCCAACTATCGTGGTTCTAAGTCTGACAGTAGAATGGGGGGTAGGTATGGAGAGGCAAGATCCTAGCTATGGAGTAGTTGTACACACGAGTGTTTTACGAGTTCAGGCCCTTCTCGGAGGAAGTAATAGCCCTACGTCTTGGAGCCCGGAGTTGGTCGACTCATTTATGTGTATATGAGTTACAGGGGTGCGAACCCTTCTACCAGTGGAGGGGTGGCATATATAGAGGACGCCAGGACCCCAGTTAGCCCACGTAGCAGAGGGTTAAAGTACATTAAGGCCGGGCGTTACTGGTAACGCCCTACATAAAGTCTCATCATGACCATTAAGACTACTTAATTACAGAACGTTTGGATACAGAGTAGATCCTGAACTCCTGGTGGTCGAGTGAGTCTTCATGGTCGAGTGTCTTCAGGTTCGTCGAGTGTCTTCTAGCCGGTCGAGTGGGATCCCTCTTGGTCGACTGAAAGACGGCTTCTTCTAAGAGATGTCCTTGGGGAGGGTACCTTGGACAGGTCCGTAACCCTACCCTAGGTACATGACTTCATCAGTAGCCCCCGAATGGATCGAGGTTTGAGTGAGGACGGAGTTGGCAGTCTTTCCGACCTGCTTTCTGGTACTGTATAATAAAAACCCCAAACATCAAATGGCTCAATAACAAGAGAATAATTCATAGGAATTTCTTGACGTCTACTAATATTACCAATTCTTTGACATTCATCACAAGACAAGACAAACTTATGGGCATCTTTGAAGAGAGTAGGCCAATAAAAACCGGATTGCAATACCTTATGTGCAGTTCTATCTCCAGCGTGGTGTCCTCCATATGCCTCGGAGTGACACTTGCGTAGGATCTGTTCCTGTTCATGCTCAGGTACACAATGTCTAATAACACCATCTACTCCTTCTTTATAAAGGTGTGGGTCATCCCAGAAGTAATGTCTTAAATCATAGAAAAACTTTTTCTTTTGCTGATATGTAAAACTAGGTGGTATGAATTTAGCAACAATGTAATTAGCATAATCAGCATACCAAGGAGCAGTACGAGAAGCATTTATGACAGCTAATTGTTCATCAGGAAAGCTATCATCAATAGGTAGTGGGTCATCAAGAACATTCTCTAACCTAGACAAGTTGTGTGCAACGGGGTTATCAGCTCCCTTTCTATCAATAATATGTAAATCAAATTCTTGTAGCAAGAGAACCCATCTAATAAGTCTAGGTTTAACATCTTTCTTTTCCATAAGATATTTAATAGCAGCATGATCAGTGTGAATAGTTACTTTAGAATCAACAATATAAGGTCTGAACTTATCACAAGCAAATACAACTGCTAAAAATTCTTTTTCAGTAGTAGCATAATTTCTCTGGGCACTGTCTAGAGTTTTACTAGCATATTGAATAACATTTAGTTTCTTATCAACTCTTTGTCCTAGAACAACACCTACAGCATTTCACTAGCATCACACATAATTTTAAAGGGTAAATTCCAATCAGGTGGCTGAACAATAGGTGCAGAAATCAAAACTTTCTTAAGTATTTCAAATGCTTCTACACAATCATCATCGAAGACAAAATGAATATCTTTTTGTAATAGATTAGTCAAAGGCCTAGAAATTTTATAGAAGTCTTTAATGAACCTCCTATAAAAACCGGCATGACCCAGGAAACTTCTTATACCTTTGATGTCCTTGGGACACGACATCTTTTCAATTGCATCAACTTTAGCTTTATCCACTTCAATACGTCTTTCAAAAAATTTGTGCCCCAAGACAATGCCTTCATTAACCATATAGTGGCACTTCTCCCAATTCAAAACAAGACTAGTATCTTCGCATCTCTTCAAAACTCGTTCAGGGTTTCTCAAACAATCATCAAAAGAGGATCCATAAACGGAGAAATCATCCTTAAATACCTCACAAATATTTTCATAAAAGTCAGAGAAAATAGGCATCATGCATCTTTGAGCAGGTGCATTACATAAACCAAAAGGCATACGTCTATAAGCAAACGTACCGAAAGGGCAAGTAAAAGTGTTTTTTTCTTGATCCTCCGCTGACATAGGTATTTGAGAGAAACCAGAGTAACCATCTAGAAAGCAAAAATGTGTATGTTTGGATAGTCTTTCTAGCATTTGATCAATAAAAGGTAAGGGGTAATGATCCTTTTTAGTAGCTTTATTTAGTTTGCGGAAATCAATTACCATCCTATAACCTATAATAATTCTTTGCGGGATCAATTCATCTTTATCATTAGGAACAACAATAACACCTCCCTTCTTTGGGACACAATGGACATGACTTACCCACTTACTATCAGTGACGAGATAAAATATACCTGCCTCTATGAGCTTTAGTATTTCCTTTCTTACCACTTCCTTCATCTTAGGATTTAACCGTCGTTGGTGATCAATAACTGGTTTGGCATCTTCTTCCAATTTTATTTTGTGTTGGCATAGACTGGGACTAATGCCCTTAAGATCGTTAAGAGTATATCCAATAGCAGCACGGTGCTTCTTCAGAGTTTTCAATAATCTTTCCTCTTCCTGCTCTAACAGGTTAGCACTAATAATCACAGGATATATCTTCTTTTCATCGAGATAAGCATATTTAAGAGTATCATGTAATGGTTTAAGCTCAAACACGGGATCACCCTTAGGTGGTGGAAGATCCCCTAGGATTTCAACAGGTAAGTTGTGTTTCAAAATAGGACCCTGTTTAAAGAATACTTCATCCATCTCCCTTCTTTTATTCATAAACATATCATTTTCATGGTCTAGCAAATATTGTTCTAAAGGATCCTTAGGAGGCACGGCAATAGAAGCAAGACCAATAATTTCATCTTTACTAGGCAATTCTTTATCATGGGGTTGTCTACGAAATTTAGCAAAATTAAACTCATGAGTCATATCATCAAAACCAATTGTAACAATATCATTTTTGCAGTCTATCTTAGCATTAATAGTATTCAAGAAGGGTCTACCAAATATAATGGGACAAAGGTCATCTTGTGGGGAACCAAGAACAAGAAAATCAGTAGGATATTTAACTTTCCCACACAAGACTTCAACATCTCAAACAATCCCAATTGGTGAAATAGTATCTCTATTTGCAAGCTTAATTGTAACATCAATTTCTTCTACCTCAGCAAGTGCAATATCATGCATAATTTCTTGATATAAGGAATAAGGTATTGCACTGGCACTAGCACCCATATCACATAAGCCATGATAACAATGATCTCCTATTTTAACAGAAATAACAGGCATGCCTACTGGTCTATGTTTCTTAGCATCGGGTCTAGCAATTCTAGCAGCTTCATCATAGAAATAAATAACATGCCATCAATATTATCAGCCAAGAGATCTTTAACCACAACAATACGGGGTTCAAGTTTAATTTGCTCAGGTGGTGTATATGTTCTAGTATTACTCTTACGAACCACAGTTGAAGCTTTAGCATGATCCTTTATCCTAATAGGGAAGGGTGGTTTCTCAATATAAGTGGAAGGAACAATAGGATCATTATAAGTGATAGTCTTTTCTTCAACTGTAATAGGTGCAACTACTTTTACTTCAGTGGGAGGATTATATTTAAACCACTTCTCCCTGGGGAGATCAACATGAGTAGCAAATGATTCACAGAAAGAAGCTACTATCTCAGAGTCAAGTCCATATTCAGTGCTAAATTCATGGAAGATATTGGTATCCATAAAAGATTTAACACAATCAAACTTAGGTGTCATACCTGACTCCTTACCATCATCGGAATCCCAATATTTAGAGGTGTGTTTAATTCTTTCCAATAAATCCCACTTCAATTCAATAGTCTTCATCATAAAAGACCCAACACAAGAAGAATCGAGCATGGTGCGATTGTTGAGAGAAAGCCAAGCATAAAAAATTTGAATAATCATTTCTCTTGAGAGCTCGTGATTGGGGCATGAATATAACATTAACTTAAGCCTCCCCCAAGCTTGAGCGATGCTTTCTCCTTCGCGAGGCCAAAAATTATATATATAATTACGATCACGATGAACAAGATGCATAGGATAGAACTTCTGGTGAAATTCCAATTTCAATCGTTTATAGTCCCAGGATCCCATATCATCACATAGCCTATACCATGTCAATGCGTCTCCCTTCAAAGATAAAGGGAAAACCTTCTTCTTAATAACATCCTCAGGCATACCTGCAAGCTTAAATAATCCACAAACTTCGTCCCCATAGATTAGGTGCAAGTCGGGATGTAATGTTCCATCTCCTGTAAAAGGATTAGCTAGCAGTTTTTCTACCATACCCGAAGGAATTTCAAAGTAAACATTTTCAGTAGGTTCAGTAGGTTGAGGAGCAACTCTTTGCTCTACTGGTCGGGGTGAAGATACCCCAAACAAGCCCCTCAAAGGATTAGTTTCCATAGTAACAAGTGATAGTAAATTTCAGCACACTATATAAATGTTTCCTTACCAAGTTCCACTTACCAAAGGTGCTTCAATCCCCGGCAACAGTGCCAGAAAAGAGTCTTGAAGACCCAAAAGTGTAGGGTCGTAGTCCTTTCGATAAGTAGGAGTGTCGAACACAACGAGGAGCACAAGGAAATGATAAGCAGTTTTCAGTAAGGTATTCTCTGCAAGAACTGAAATTATCAGTAACAGATAGTTTTGTGATAAGGTAATTTGTAACGGGTAACAAGCAATGAAAGTAAATAAGGTGCAACAAGGTGGCCCAATCCTTTTTGTAGCAAAGGACAAGCCTGGACAAGTTCTTATATGAGAAAAGCGCTCCCGAGGACACATGGGAATTATCGTCAAGCTAGTTTTCATCACGCTCATATGATTCACGTTCGTTACTTTGATAATTTGGTATGTGGGTGGACCAGTGCTTGGGTACTGACCTTCCTTGGAAAAGCATCCCACTTATGATTAACCCCTATTGCAAGCATCCGCAACTACAAAAGAAGTATTAAGGTAAACCTAACCATAACATGTAACATATGGATCCAAATCAGCCCCTTACGAAGCAACGCATAAACTAGGGTTTAACCTTCTGTCACTCTAGCAACCCATCATCTACTTATTACTTCCCAATGCCTTCCTCTAGGCCCAAATAATGGTGAAGTGTCATGTAGTCGACGTTCACATAACACCACTAGAGGATAGACAACATACATCTCATCAAAATATCGAACGAATACCAAATTCACATGACTACTAATAGCAAGACTTCTACCATGTCCTCAAGAACAAACGTAACTACTCACAAAGCATATTCATGTTCATAATTAGAGGGGTATTAATATGCATTAAGGATATGAACGTATGATCTTCCACCAAGTAAACCAACTAGCATCAACTACAAGGAGTAATCAACACTACTAGCAACCCACACGTACCAATCTGAGGTTTGGGTACAAAGATTGGATACAAGAGATGAACTAGGGTTTGAGAGGAGATGGTGCTGGTGAAGATGTTGATGGATATTGACCCCCTCCCGATGAGAGGATCATTGGTGATGACGATGGTGATGATTTCCCCCTCCCGGAGGGAAGTTTCCCAGGCAGAACAGCTCCGCCGGAGCCCTAGATTGGTTCCGCCATGGTTCCGCCTCGTGGCGGCGGAGTCTCTTCCTGTAAGCTTGCTTATGATTTTTTTTCCAGGGTAAAAGACTTCATATAACAGAAGATGGGCACCGGAGGGCTGTCAGGGGACCCACGAGGCAGGGGGCGCACCCTAGGGGGGGCGCCCCCACCCTCATGGGTAGGGTGTGGGCCCCTTGACGCTAATTCTTTTGCCAATATTTTTTATTAATTCCAAAAATGACTTTCGTGGAGTTTCAGGACTTTTGGAGCTGTGCAGAATAGGTCTCTAATATTTGCTGCTTTTCCAGCCCAGAATCCCATCTACCGGCATTCTCCCTCTTCATGTAAACATTGTAAAATAAGAGAGAATATGCATAAGTATTGTGATATATCATGTAATAGAAGCCCATAATGCAATAAATATCAATATAAAAGCATGATGCAAAATGGACGTATCAGTAATCATCGACAATCACCAAGCAATACTTTCTACCCCCAAGACTATCAAAGGGTGGAGGCCCAAAGAGATCCATGTGAAGGATCTCCAAGGGTCTCTTTGAGTAGATGATAGTCGTGGGAGGGTGAGCCTTCTCATGTAACTTTCCATCGATACAAGCACTGCAAGCACGATCTTTGGCAAAGCTAACATTTGTTAGTCCAGGACATGGTCCCCCTTGAGAAGACTTTGCAAAGATCTCATATTGACATGGGCTAAACAGCGATGCCAAAGCCACCCCACATCAACTTTAGCCATTAGGCATGTCGCGGTCTTAGTGGGTCGCTCCAAAAAGTTAATCACATAAAGACCATTCTCGACATGCACAACAAAGGCTACTTTAAGAGTCTTGCTCCACAAGAGGGCCACGATATCAATATCAAAGAATGTGACAAAGCCCATGAGTGCAAGTTTTCAAACGGAAAGTAAATTGTATGCAAGGGACTCAACAAGCATGACTTTCTCGATCGTGAGATCATGAGAAATGGAAACCTTGCCAAGTCCCAATACCTTGGAAGACGAGGCATCACCCCACTCGACATTGGTGGGCATAGATGGGATCTTGTGCACGTCCACCACCAAGTCCTTGCTTCCAGCCGTCAACTAATTCAGAGGGGCTCGGCTGGCCCGGTCGCCCTACGCTACTGGCGCTTCCAAAGGCGAAGCTCTCATCTTTGGCGACCAGCAAACGGAGGGCTAAAACATGTAGTTTTGAAGCAAGGGATGAGCCCGTTTGTGAATTGAGTCAATCGAGTTACGTTTGAAAAATGAATGGAATTCTGGAGTGGACCGAATATCCATGGCAGAACCCCACACTGGCTAGGAACTGGGCTGCACTAAGCCCGGCACTTTTTGGGCTTCTTCATGAATCTAGTTTTCAGGTAAGGTCAGATCATCTTATTGAATTTATGCACCTGGGTCATTGCTCACGAACTAAGACGGCTTAGCCGCCTTTCTTTGGGCCGTATGAAGGAAGTACTTCAACGAATGGGTAGGTTGCCAACCCAACATTATAGGCGGGAAGTTCTCCTTTCTCCAAGTATGCTCATTAGACCGAGCTTTTCCTCTCCATTTTTCATATGGAAAGGGAAAGCAGTGCCAACTTATTGGAATTCTGCATGGCATATTTCCCAACCTTCATTCCTGCTATTCCAGGCTCTAGTGCTTAGTCATAAACCTATTGCCCGCTCCGCTTTCCGTGGGATCGTTCGGATTGTTACAACCTCTAGCAGATGGTTTGAAATTGATTCTAAAAGAACCTATTTCACCAAGTAGTGCTAATTTCTCCCTTTTTAGAATGGCTCCAGTGGCTACATTTATGTTAAGTCTGGTCGCTTGGGCCGTTGTACCTTTTGATTATGGTATGGTATTGTCAGATCCGAACATAGGGCAGCACATTTTCTCAAATGTTCCACGTTTCTCACCATATCCTCATAGGGCTGAAGCACAAGAAAGATGATTACTTGGTTACCTTGCTTCCCTCGCCTAGGACAGTAGAAGGATCTGTGGCCGAAGGCGCCACAAACGAAGCGGGTCGCCTCTTTTCTGCAGATCTCCGCAAGATGACCCTTCTCCCCGCAACGATAGCACATAACGTTTTTCCCATGCTTGCGCGGTGAGGAGGATGAGGCCTTGAGAAGCTTTTCCACCATTTTTCCCCTTTGGCATTTGGATCCATGTTTTCTTTAACGATCTCCGTGATAGTAAAGGTTTTTTTGGTAGCCTTTGCTTTTGACGGCGATGAAAGAAAGAGAACCCCTCCTATCTTTTGATCGTGGTCAAAATCCTATCCAAGTCCCCTTTTTCAGATCTTTCTCCTGGTTTTGATCATCACCGTTCACCTACTTGTGAAACTGACCAGATGAGAACGAAACTGGTGGGAACAATCAACTATACGGCAGCTGCGAAGTTCTAGTTGGCTTCTGAAAATCAACTATGCTGAAATAGATTCTCTTCTCAATATGGATGGGGTGATTGTTCATAAACTCCTTGAAAATCAGACAGACTTATTATCAGTGCTCCAAGCCTGATGGGTCAACCAAAGGGAGTGGGCCCTTTAAACCCCTAGGGCGTAAGCATTTCTGCCTATCCAAAATAAGAGGTCAAGTCAATCTTGAATGCGGTTAGTACCTATTAGTATTAGATACAGAATCCTATGGTCATATGATTTGTGGCTCCACTATCAAGCAACCATGATCCCCCACCGGAAGCAAACACATACAAGAGATCAATGCTTGGTTTTAGGTACCCATTTTATAATGGGTCCTTTGATGCTAGTAACAAGGGTCTTAGTAACCCAAATAGACCATTCAATGTACTCATAAGGAGAACCAACAAATTTAGCATAAACATGCCCATCACTAGCACGGCACAACACATAGGAAGGGTTAAAGTCACCGGCTTTGTTGGAAGGGGTGGCATTGCCCTTTTTGACATCACCACCCTTCACTTTGTACTTCTTCTCCTAAGAAGAACCCTCTCCCTCCTTCACAAAAGTTTGCTTGAGAGGAGGAGGTCGTTTGTCCTTGTCATTCTTCTTGTTGTTCTTGAACTTGGGTGCGAACCCAACTCCCTCCTTGGCCACAACTTCCTTTTGATTGCTCAAAAGGTCATTGAGATTCTTCTCACCTTGTATGCAAGACACAAGGCCTTTCTCAAGTTGCTCCTTGAACTTGGCATTCTCCTCCACAAGATGCACATGCTCACAACATGGGTTAGTAGCATTTGCATTATCAATTAAGACCATATGAGGAAAAGTGGCTTTCTCCTTGGTTAGCTTCACTTGGAGTTGATCATGAGACTCCTTGAGGCTAGCATGAGCACCCTTCAAGGCCTTGTGAGACTTGTCAAGTATATCGAACTCCTCCTTGAGTCTAGCATGGTCAACCCCAAATTTAGCCTTCTCGGAATCGAGCACACGAGATACAATAAGAGCATGATCAAGATCTTTCTTTAATTTAGCATGGTCATCGTTGTGTGACTCCTCAAGAGCCAAACGATGAACACGCTCTTCCTCAAGTGCATTAGAGAGACATGATATCTCATCGGCATAGTCACGACTATGACCTTCCAAGAGAGCAACGAAGTGCTTCTTGGATTTTCCCTTGAGCTTACTCATAAAATACTCAAATTCATTTACTTCCTCATTAGACCCCTCACTTTCATCAATGCAATCCGTCAAGGAAGGATTAGCAATGATGGTAGTTTTGATGTTGGGGGTTACCTTGTTGCTGGCTTTGGCCATGAGGCACTTGGTGGTGATGTTCTCGTTGGGTGAATTGAAGAGAGACACCCGTGGAGTTGCGGCAATGGCAACGGAGGCCATGGCCATGGCTTCACCATCTTCTTCATCATCATCATCCTCATTGTATTCTTCTTGTGCCACCAACCCTTTGGTCGGAGTCTTCTTGGTGAAGTTGTTCTTGTTAGGGAAGGACTTGGCTTTGTCTTTTCGGATGAGCTTGCCACCATTGTCTTCCCGCTTCTCGTAAGGGCACTCCGCAACAAAGTGGCTCACATTGCCACAATTGTAACATGTTCTCACACGTTGCTTGCCCTTGAAGCCACTTGAGTTGTTCTTGTTGAAATTGGGCCTTGAGTTCTTCTTGCTCCAAACTTTCCTTGAATCAAGAACCATGTGCTCATGGTAATCATATTTCGTATCTTCGGGGTTGCTCTTCTCATCTTCCTCTTCATCCTCTTCTTCCACACTAGCATTGGCCTTCAAGGCAAGGTTGGGCTTCTTTGCTCTTTGAGAATGCAACACCGCATTGTCGGCGGTCTTGTCCAAGATCCTCATTTCCACAAACTCATCAAACACTTCACTTGAGGACAAGGTGTGGAAGTCCGGCCTTTGACGGATGACGGAGGACATGGCCTTGTGGTAAGGCATCATGGCCTTGAGGAATTTGCGCTTTATCCAATTTTCATCTGTATCCTTGCTCCCATGATCTTGGAGAGAGACCGCAAGAGTGATTAATCTCTGGTAAAGCTCACGAGGTTCTTCATCTTCATTCATTGCAAACTCATCGGCTTCATCTTGCACCACTTCATAGTTGGAGCGTTGAATGCTTGTGCTTCCCTTGTAAATGGAAACAACATGGTGCCATGCTTCCTTGGCCATGGAGAAGGGTCGAAGATGTGCAATATCTTCGGATGGAATTGCATCTTGGATGATGAAGAGAGCATTCTCGTTGAATTGATGGTCCACGGCTTCTCTCGGGGTGAAGTTGCTTGGGTCATGCGGATAGAAACCTTGCTCAATAATTCTCCAAAGACTAGTATTAACATGGTTTAAATGACGTTTAAAGCGATAGACCCAAGAGTCAAAATCCTCATTTTTCACAATCTTAGGAGGAGGACCAACATGATTCAAATGAGTGGAGGAAACCGATCCTCCATAAGTAAGTGGAGGTTCAACTTTGGCAAAGATGCCGCTACCATTTCTATCACTAGATAAAGGAACTTTATCACAAGAAGCTTCCCCCTTACCGGAGTTAGCATCCGCCACCTTATTAGTGGGAGCGGCCACTCCCAAAGGAGCGGTGGATAATTTAAGGCCATCAAGAAACTCTTTGAACATGCCTTTGACCTCGGTCGTCATGGAGGTTTTCAATGTGTCCAAAGCCACATTGAATTCCTCACGTGAGACCAGGGATCCCCCGTCAGACGTAGACAAAGACGGATTCACACTGGGGTGCTCCTCCTCACTGTCTATGGCGTCAACCATACTCTTTGGACGGTAAAGTCCTTAATAAAGAGACGAGGCCCTGATACCAATTGAAAGGATCGATATAGTTGACTAGAGGGGGGTGCATAGGCAACTAACAATTTTTATCTTTTCTTTACCAAATTAAACTTTGCATCAATGTAGGTTTTCCAGGTATGCAACAAGGTGAGCAACCTATATGATGCAACAACAATAAGCACACAAGCAAGCAAAGGATATAACACAATATAGCTTGCACAAGTAAAGGTGGGAAATAACCAAAAGTGGAACCGATGGAGACGAAGATGTGTTACCGAAGTTCCTTCCTTTTGAGGGGAAGAACGTCTCCGTTGGAGCGGCATGGAAGCACAATGCTCCCCAAGAAGCCACTAGGGCCACCGTATTCTCCTCACGCCCTCACACAATGTGAGATGCCGTGATTCCACTATTGGTGCCCTTGGAGGCGGCGACCGAACCTTTACAAACAAGGTTGGGGCAATCTCCACAACTAAATTGGAGGCTCCCAACAACACCACGAAGCTTCACCACAATGTACTATGGCTCCGCGGTGACCTCAACCGTCTAGGGTGCTCAAACACCCAAGAGTAACAAGATCCGCAAGGGATTAGTGGGGGGAATCAAATTTCTCTTGGTGGAAGTGTAGATCGAGGCCTTCTCAACCAATCCCTTGAGAACCAACAAGTTTCATTGGCTAGGGAGAGAGATCGGGCAAAAATGGAGCTTAGAGCATCAATGGAGCTTAGGGATAGAAGAGGTAGTCAACTCGGAGAAGAAGACTCTCCTTTTATAATCAAGGGACAAATCCAACCGTTATCCACTTAACTAGCCCGCGACATGCGGTACTACTTCATCAGACAAGCGGTACTACCGCTAGGCGGTGCGGTACTACCTCACCCACGGCAGATCCTAGAAGAAACACTTTTGCGTTGACGCTACGAGCGGTAGAACCGCCGGAGCGGTACTACCGTGCGCCCTTGCGGTACTACCGCAAGGCAGGGTTCAACTATGGCTGGGAAGGCATGGATGAATAAAATTACATCCGTGACTACTTTCGCTGAATTTAGATCGGTGCAAAATTCCGACGCGGTACTACCGCATCCAGGGAGCGGTACTACCGCATAGGGCGCGGATGTAAAGAATTACATCCGCCCCTAGTTCCGCATGAGTAGCAGTGCTGGACCAGAGATTACGGTACTACCGCATCCTAGGAGCGGTACTACCGCAAGGTGGTGCAGTACTACCGCACGCCACATCACACTACCACTTGGAGACGTTCATTTTGCAAAGACATGGATAACAGATCGGAACTCCAAAGAGGCAAGGGAAAGGTGGTGCAAAGGAACAGACGTGTACGTGATGATTCCACCCTAACCATTCCGAAGCGGACCCCCTCTTAATAGTACGAGTTTTCTACGACTCAAATCCACCAAAAGGAAACATAGAGAAACGCCGTCTTCGAAAGAACTTCGAGGGGCACGCAATCGTCTTGTGCCTATACATGAGATACTTGAAATGCTCAATGCACACGATTAGTCCGCAAAAGCATTGTCATCAATCACCAAAACCACTTAGGGAGAAATATACCCTTACATATATGATGTCTTTATTTGAAGTGCCAAAATGTGTGCTTTGGAGATTTAATTACTTTAGTTCCATATTTTCTGGCAAAGTGACACCAAGAAGTAAAAATACCGCCTCGCCAACTGTGGCGTGCTTTGTTGCCAAAAATACCATGGGGGTTAGGAATTTAGGACCTTGAAGTAAAAACATCATGCTCGTTACTAAAATGGTTGTACAAACTTGTTAGAAAAGATTAGCATATGTCAACTTCCTAGTTTGTCCCCTTTTCAAATTCACATTAATTAGTGTCCTGATTCGACCACCTTCTGAAATCTCTAGTTATCAAAATGCCCTTGATCACTTGAAGGGTGAGGCATCGAGGACTAAGAAGGGGGCTGGATCCGCTGGTATGATGAGCCAAGGGATGCCACACAGTGTGAAGCTCACCAACAATTGATGTAATAGTGCACATGTGCTCTCTTATGCACTTGGATGCTTAAACATGAGTTAGGGTTGGGATTAAAACTCGAAACTCATGAGCTCCTTGAATTATTAAGACCACTTGACTCATTTAGCTCGAACTCCTGGCCCATGGCTATTGCCCTCCTAGCCATGCCCTATGACCACCCCTACTGGCAATAAAAAGTCGGCCTCTCATGCATGAAGCCATTGGCTTGTTGACTCTTTGGAGGTCTTTCCTACATTTTTGCTCAACCTCCTTGTTCGCCTCCTTCAATCTAAGCCCCTCATGAGCGCGCCGATCTGATGGCTTTCTATAAAATATCTAAGTTTGCATCATGGACTACGGCCCTTTGCTTGCAGGGAACAAATTAATGACTGAAACACATAGAACTTTGGTGACAAATAAGCCTAGCTACATGCATGCTTCACTTGAACGCACAATTCCTGCTTGCTAGAGATCCAGTGCACGTACGTACGTACGTACGAGCCTGCACCGAACTTCAATAAGGCAATTGCATATTTTGCATTTATATATAGATAGACACACACTCAGTTGATAACATCACATCATCATGCATACAGCTACATGTAGCTGCACTGGAAATTATGAAACGTACAGGCACTGCACTATACGTCTTTTATGCTGCAGCTAGCCAGCCTATAGTAACGGCGACGCACGGACAGCCCTTTGTACCAGACAGTCTTGACATACACGTCGATCATTATCGATCACAAAAGTTTTTCACACAAGGACACAACAGACACAGAACTATGGGACGTACGCGAACGCGATAGTAGTCGCTCCCGGCCCCGGAATATACGTACGTACGTAGGTAGAATGCGACGGCTGTGCAAGCACCATCGCACATTTATTAGCTGGTTGGGTCGTCGATCTTCAGGGCAGCCATGTCGGCATGAACGACGCCGCCACGCATGCGTTGTTTATCTGCTCCTGAGTATACCTGAAGGCAATTAGACGTACAAAATGGTCAGCAACGGATCTTGATTACTCCTAGTCCTATCTGACCGGGCTGGTACAAGCAAGCACATACCCTATCTGAAGTGTGGGCTCAGTGGTAGGGTCCAGGGGGTGAAAGAAGCCGTTGCCGCCGTGGTGTGTGGCCTGCTGCTGATGCGGGGACTGTCGCAGTTGGTCGTAGCCGAGCAAGTTGGCGGCGTGCTGCTCCCACATTTGGCCCTGCATCTGCTGGCTGCTCTCCTCCAGCTTCTCATCGCAAAAACAGATAAACATGTCACTAATCTTGCAACTAAAACCAACCCGTTTATCTGCCTGTTCTTGGCAATGGAGAGTGTTTTGTAGAATCTACAGTATAGAACAGAACTAAACATGCAAACGACAGGAGTACGAAAGCTGTATATGCAACAACTTGTGGTACGTACGGTATGCACGGAAATACTGATACATGCATGCTAACTGATTTCTGTTTGGCCTTTATAAAGCATTAGTACGTTTGTTACTCTTTTTGGAGAGACATGTATCTATATGGTCCTTGGTGAGCGAGTGGTTGCAAGCATATGCAGAAGAAAGCAACTGCCGGACGACACTTACGTGGGTACATTCAAACGTAAGTACAAAATGGCTTCAGCTTCAAAACAAAGAGAACCAGATGCATGCTCCGTGCAGTATTTAAGTTCAGGCGAGTGGGTGCAAACACCAACCATAACCAGGTTTATTTCTTGTGAAGATAAAATAATTCAGTAGGGCAATTTGTACGGACAGGTGAACTTACTTTTCTTCGAAGGCACCTATTTGCTTCACACAGCATTTGTTCCTGCAAAATTATTCAGAGTATCATTGGGAACAGTCAGCTTTCTTATCTGAACATAAGTCTATGAGAAAATCTTATAACACAAATTATGATCAAATTTATTTTGTTAAGAGCACATACCTTCCTTTGGAGATCAGTGAGCTGGTCAAGCATATGCTGTGTCTGCAAGATTGAATTTCATCAGCATTCTTTTGTGTTACAAAATATGCTAACTAGCATAAACTTAAAAAAAAAATCCAAGCTGCAGCGCCAAATTATTTTCAAGTTTTATACTGTAGAACATATGAATGTTGCAGTGCATTACATAATCAGAATCGGAAAGTAGCCACTGCTCTCGGGTGTACTGCACCCAAGTTTGCAAAAACAGCTGAAAAAACATGATCAAATCAAATCCAAAAAATCTGAAAATTTGAGACATTGAACCATACCGAATGTTCGAACTACTTGAAATTTTTCAGCCACAAATAACATCTGAGGTGCAATCGCAAAAAATAAAAAATTCAATGCTCAAACAGTGCACAAAACTTTGAACATCGGTTTTGTTTTTCTCAGTGAAAGCTCCTCAGATGGCTTTTTTGGCTGAAATTTTGCAGCATGCTCGAACATTTGGTAAAGTTTGATGTGACAAGTTTTCAGAATTTTTGGATTTGTTTTCATCACGTTTTTTCAGTTTTTTGCAGACTCGGGTGTAGTACACCCGAGAGTAGAACATCCACTCTCAATAAAAATTGTCTGAATGTATCTTTGTTCCATTCCTAGAAAAACGATGATGAATCAAAGAAATCCAGCTGAAAACTGCATATAGTTGAATGAACAGGAACTATACAAAGCAGCTCACTAATCAATTTTTTTTCTGAAATAGAGTTTTCGTAAACAGACTAGCCTGAGATGTGGTTTGTCCTTTGGAAACAAAAAATGAGAAAGTAATAAGCTATATTTTGCAGCACGATTAAAAAATATTTTTCATCATTATTCAAACAGGGCACATACCCTGATCCAGTTTACTTAATTAAAACTGAAGCAATACAAGGCGCTATCCGACCCTACATCCAGTAGCATTATATATCTAATGATCATCTAACACGGAGTAGCAACAGATGACAGAAACAGAAAAAGCCCAAAGCTACAGGATGACATTAAAAAGTTACCAAACAATCTGTACTTCTTATGTAGATAATGCAAAGAGATAATTCTCCTAGCCTCTGCATTGTGACCATTTGGAAAACAATGAATTACCCTTATGGATCTTATGTGCCTTAAGGATGAATCAAGTTGCTTTTCGAGCTGCTCCAGATCTTTGATGCCGAGTGACCCGAGATCTTCACCAAGCAAATTTCTGTAAATGTCATTCAATTATAGGACCACCATTATTAGTGTGTATTAGTTAATCAATATTTAAACTATGCTACATGAACTTATTTAACTTCACTGCAATAGATGTACATATTTGATTTCTGTTCATTGTTGAAACTTGTTCAAAAAGGTAATCATTTCATGCTAAATCTATTAAACCTTCTTTTAAGATAGAAGAGTCCACTTAATCTTCAAAGGTAACACAGGGTAGAATAACAAAGTTACCGTTGGGTTCTCTGCAAATTCTCCACTCGTGCTTTCAGTTTGAGGTACTCATTTCGACTGCTCTGCACTAACTGTAAGTATGTGCCACTTCAGTACAAACTTTATCAAAACAGAACCTAAACATTTTAAACTGAAAAATAGGAAAGGAAAAGCTGTCGGATTAGAATAAATTCAGATTATTTACATGCAATGCTATTGGGGAAACAACTAAATAACTAATCATGATTTTGATCTTTCATGACAACTCAATGGCCACCCCTTTCATATTTTGTCCTCTTATCAGTGATTTTAATTTCATCTTCAGTTAGTATGGTTGGTGTATCCCAAAAAAAATGACAGTCTTATATGTGGTCATCAGGACTCAGAAAGTAGTAGGCAAAAGGTTATAGAACTACTGGAACTACATACCGATAAAATATAGATAATTTTCTAATCACTGTATGTTCTCATTAGCATTCCCAGGTATATGATTCATTTTACAACGCTCTCATTTTACGTGCAGAAAACTTCAAGATTTTTTCACAGTAGTAAAATATAGATAAGTAGGCAGCTGGCACTAGGCAGTAAACATTGGTCATACTTGAGTAGGTAATAAGATATGTAGATGCACAAATAATTAGTAATTAGTTTGTAAACATCACTTTTAATGTGATTCATCCAAACATGCATTATTTAGGCCGTTTAATGGTAATACTGAAGAAAACATACATGATTTCAGGACTATTTCAGTAAACAACTTGTACTATCTTTTGACAAGAGGGATGGTAGAACAGAAGTTAATTTTATGCACTTGTGATATTAAATCAATCATTATAATATCTGAATAAAAAAACAGAACTTACCTCATTCTCCTTATTTTGTACTGCTGTATCTGGCCCACCATAACTGCATTTCTGGTATCTCTCAAGTGTTTTGGGCATGCTACAAGTTCAAAAATGCGAATAAGGAACTGACTAAAAGAGCATAATAGTGTTCACGAAACAGCAAGTGTTAGAAAATGTGGGCTTTCAAGATATATATGCCAGTTTCCTAAGTCAAATTATGGGATCTACATAGGCCAAAATATTGGTTGCACATTACATCAATGCGAGTACTTTGCATGCAACAATTTTGAGAAAACAGCAATGCTAATTAATCTTTTTATATTGGTAATTTTATGCTCATAAATGGTTGTTTTCATGGTATTCTAAGACTGTCCTGATGTTTAATAGACAAACAAACATTCAAATACAACAGGAAATAAACACTACAAATAAAAGCAACAACTAGCACTAGAATAATTCAGTTCTCCGGTATACCAAATTACCAATTAAGTGGATGCTAGTAGTTAGAATACTGCCAGGCTTGAAAGAGGCGTGCAAGATGTGGGATATCTGCCATCTTCCTGAGCAGATTCTAGGTACAGTAGACGTTAAGGATATCTGCCAGCAATCCAGCATAAAATACTGGAGCTCTAGCACTAGATAGCTACGTACCAACTGCACAGGCCTGAAGGGACATCTGATAATACGTTAAGTTCGTACAGTCGATAGAAGCGAGTTGAAATGAAAGGACTACTCGGCCGTGAGAGATGGGCTGACAAATGAATGAGCAGAGACAACTGAAGACTTTCACCGATTATACCCTGCAGGTACTTCCCAGTCAGTCCTAGGTATCTGATGTACCTTTACCTTGCCCTGCGCTATCCGAGGGGTCAAGGGGGTGTTTAGTTATTACTAACTTCATTGTTATTTTTTGGGACTAATTCAGTTCAGTAGTGCCATAACTTGGACGAAAAACAATATTTGTTTCCATGTTAATTACTAATTAGCATGTGGCTTGGATTCGATGGGCTTCCTGTTAAAGTGAATCTCTAAAAAAAATCAATTCCAATTAAAAAACTACTTCACCATACATCTAAAATTTATGAGTGCAGAATGATCATTATTTTTTTCCTCTTCTGTTACGTAAATTTAAATGTAATGGAAAGAAACTTATAATACACCGAACCTCCGTAACAATACAAAATATACACTAGAAATACGCATATTTTAGCTTCTTGTATATGGGAGTCAACTGTAACTGATTGTTAGCATGGTATAGTAGTCTTTTCTAGAACCTCATCAAAATTTTGGTGCTAAGGAACCAATCAGTTTTTTTTTTCTCATGAAACTTGTACATCTAATTTATTGACAAACTCATTTAACAATAGATGTATGACACTGATTTGGGAACGGCAGTACAGTTTGTCAAGAACAGTTCTCTTACCAGCAAATAATAGGAAAAAGCTCTAGTGTGAACAGAAAATTTTCCTTATGTAAAACCCCAAGCAAGGTGAGTGCATCCACAACTAGGTCAACTTGGGCATCACTCTTGATCCTCTTGATTAATGAATGTGATACATATCAATTATAAGGTTTTGATTCTAATACTAGACCATATAATATCAAAAAGCATACTGCTAACTAGTTATGTAGTGAACGGTGGTGCATACAATGTAAGAGTATTAATTAAGTTTCGGACAAGTTATCTTAATATTGGAACATGTATATGTGACACAATTAAGTACTCAGCTAAACTTTGTTGAAAACTAGGAGTTGGTTGAAACTCTATGGGTAGTGAAAAGTTGATCGCCATAGTAGAGAAGGTAGTGAAAATAAATGATATCCATAGTAGTGAGAACCTATGCTTGCTATGTAGTGAATATTGCATGCAATTTAAGCCTATTCCAACCTTACACTATTTAAGTCCAGGGAATTTTTTCCTAATATTGAAACACATATTTGTCACAAAATTAGAACTACTCAACTAAAATACGACAATTACTACAAATTTACTAAAAGTTTATGGCTAGTGAAACAATGAGTCAGTGACAGCCATACTCTGTGTCCCTATAGATAGGATTAGATAATTAATTTCAGGCATACATAGGATTATATAGAAAATAAATTACGGGGCTCTTTCAAATATGATAGAAAAACAACGTTTCAAGGGAGCCTAAATATATAAAGCTACTTGGTTGAGTCCTATTCAAGTGAAATCATGTATCCATCATCAAACAAACCTTGTTTAAAACTAGAACTGTCATTTCTTATGTAAAAAAAACAGAACCGTTTTGAACTGAGATCCTCCTAGTTAAGATCATTAATACTAGTAGATTACATGTCTGCATTTATTTCTTTTTTTTGGCAAAGGAGACACTGATATATTGTTAACTTATCTTGCTTATTTAGATAGAAACATTCCAATTAATATGCATTCTCATGTCTTTTTCTCATGCTGGTTGAGGGATCGCACCGACTTAGCTGTGTACAAACTGTAGGAGTAAAGAAATTTTGCATTGAAAACTATAGAGTGTATTATTAAGTAATCTGCAACTTTGGTATGGAATAGCCTCTATCTATCTATATGCATGCCGATATGTGCACTGAAACTTGTCTATCTTCACCTAGCCAATTATGTGTTCAGTTCTGTTTTGTAAACACGGAATTTAATTCAATCGATACCACCCATGCTTGTGTTT
>NC_041389.1:484787472-484790149 GCF_002162155.2 Triticum dicoccoides | reverse complement strand
AAAAAAGTCAATATGTAAACAGACTATATGCATGCTTGTCTGACAGCTGAAGACCAGATTTTGAAAGAAATCAAAGATGCAGAAACACATGTGGATAATCCATTGTGTTTCTCCAGGAATCTGTCTCCTATATTTGTTGACAAGAAAATCTCAAAAAAATCATCCCACTTAACTTAATTTGAGGCAGATACAACTCTCACATGAAAGCCCGAAAATCCAAAAGACACCATCCCAGAAAAACCGCAGCAAACCAGCGACAAGACATCCATACAATAACCGTTTTGCCTAGCTAAGCTAGGAACGCTGAGAATCAATCCATCCATCAGTCACTTAATTTGATCCAACGGAAAACGGTGTCCGTTAGTTCGGAGATCTGCAGGGCATGCGACGGCCAATCGAAGCCGACATAAACCCCTGATTTAATCAACTAGCTCCCGGCCAGCCGGGCCATGCATGCAAAATTCAACAAAAAGTTAAAGAGCTCGTCGGCCATGTCCCAGACCCCATGGATTCACGCCGACCTTGGGGGCTGAGGCCCGCAGATCTAGCGTGAACTCGCCACGCGAGAAGCCAAGCTGTAGCGACCCAAACCAAAACCCTAGCTAATTTCTGGAAGAAACTCCTCCCGGCTGGCCGGAGTCGGACACACACACCCCTGATCGAGCTTCTCCGGGCACGGATCCACCGCGTCCGAGCCCCCGCGGGAAACCCCAAGCGCCCAATACCTCGGGGAAACCAGATCTAGCAAGCTAAACCCCACGGTACACACATCCACTTGTGTTTTATGGTGTTGTAATTACGTGCGCGTGTGCGTATACCTCTGGCCGCTGCAGAACTCGTAGAGCTTGCCGCGGTTGGAGAAGATGATGAGCGCGACCTCGGCATCGCAGAGGACGGAGAGCTCGTAGGCCTTCTTGAGCAGGCCGTTGCGGCGCTTGGCGAAGGTGACCTGTCGGTTGATCTTGTTCTCGATCCGCTTGAGCTCGACCCGGCCACGCCCCATGCCGTCGCCGCCGGCCGCCGCGTCCGGGACCGCTAGCTCCAGATCGATCGGCCGCCTCCTCCTCCTCCTCGCTACGCGCCGCTCGACCGCTCCCGCACCACCAAAGCAGCTCAGCTCAGCTAACCGAGAAGCTCAGCTCAGCTCTCTCGCGCGCGCTGGAGGGGAAGGGGGAGGGGAAAGGGAAAGCGGGGGAGGGGGCTGGACGGGATGGGAGCGCAGCGGTGGGGGAGGTGGGTTAAAAGCAGGGCGGGGACGGGAGTGGGGAGTGATTAGGGCGCTGCGCCCCACCATTGCCGTTTCCGGCAAGGTGCGAGACGCGAAACCCTAGCGCGCGCTCTCTCTCCTCCCCCGTTCCGTCGCTCCTGCTCCGTCGCTGTCTCCCCGCGCTGGCTGCTACGTACACGCCACCCCGCTCGCCACCTTTTCGATCGCCCGTCAAATCCAACGCGTGGCCCACCCAATTCACACACACAGTGCGTACGACACGGGCATCCCTGACCACACAGTACGTATTCGGGTTGGTGGACGAGTCGGGGCTCGACAGGTGGGGGCAGAAAAGCGGGGGGCTTTTCCGGGCGGAACCTCGGGGCGCTGTGGTTTCGGGCAAGGGCCTCGTTGCCATGCATGGGCTCGTTCGATCGATCCATCCATCCATCGGCGGCTTTTGCTGGGACGGCCGTATATTCCTACCTGAACTGAGCCCGCTCGTGTATGTTACCGTAGTTTGCGCAGACAGGAGGGGATGAGGCGAGCGCATGCGCGTTAATTTTTGCCGCCGCTACGATATCTCAAGCTGCGTATGGGTGTGTCATGTGTGGCATGAGCAATTGCGCGTAAGCCGGCCGGGGGGCTTCCGGCTCGGTTCGCTTCCGTATTGGTGCTGTGGAATGTGCTCCGTTGTGGAAGGACGAATCCAGTTTCGGGTCAACTTGATCTAGTTAGCTAGCTACCTGGCTGGGATCGGAGCCGTGCGTGCTTGCTTGCTCCAGTTTCGGCTCCAGCTTTGAACCAGTTCCGTGTGGTTTACCTATCGTGAACTCATCTCTGTACAGGCAACAAATCGTTACCATTTTTATTCTCTCTTGGCTCGGCGCTGCTTTTTCATCGTTTTTGATGCATTCTCTAAATGTGTGCGCGTAGAGCGGCTCCTTGCCGACATGCTATATGTGGTTACTCTTTAAGTATGTACTTGTAAATTTCCCCTACAAGAAGTATGTACTTTCTTTTTAACGCAACGACGGGCATGCATGATGGGGATTTTTTTTGGCAGATCCCACCATCGTGTCAGGTTTAGTTTAATTATAAAAAAAACATGTAACAAGATTAAACACACATTTTTATACACCTTACAACAAAACTATGGTTAGTTTTAAAAAACCTATGGTTTACCATTTCTACGAGTCGTTTTGATTTCAGCATGTTTTTTTTCCTTTTGTACATGCAAGTGTTTTCCTTTGCGGGAAAGAGATGGCTTTGTTGATTATACCTCGAAATAGTGAGACAATTGAGCTATCGAACGCAGTAGGGGACATCACATCACATAACAAAAGACGTATAGTTCGGTCTTGCTAACCTGGCTAAATTATGAGTTACAACATTATGTAGACGACGATCTCTAAGAAGAAGAATTGTTACATTCTCTATGGACATTTGGAAATCTAAACACTGGCCTTT
>NC_041389.1:484722647-484787161 GCF_002162155.2 Triticum dicoccoides | reverse complement strand
CATTTAAGCAGAACACCACCTCGGCTTCTTCGATGCCTTGTCAGTAAGTTCTTCACCTATTGGGTGCACTGTTTCTCAAGGGAAAAAACCAATGGCTTTGATACGTATCTCGATTGCATTCTAGCACTAGGAATTTCACATTCTAGCACTAGGAAACCAATGCCTGTTTTCTAGGCATATATATACTTCTCAATGTTCAACTTAAAATTTCTCATAAATGACCCTAAATGCATGATTGGCAAACATGGGGTACAAGATAAACACATGGATTAGGTATGTACATGGAGTGGCGGAGCTTCAACGAGATTCGAGAGAGGACGCGGATAAACTGGTGTGTTATGTCAAATTCGTCACAAGTAGTGTTAAACATTAATAGGTGTTAATATGAAGAAATAAATTTGATTTAGGCAGGGGGGGGGGTGCATTTTGGCCCTCACTAAGCTCTGCCAAAGATGCTTCAGGTTTTCAATGTTATTTATGGAATAACTATCATAAACAGACAGGAAAAATTACAAAAGGTACAAGTCCATGCTAAGGACCTATAAAGTTAATGAGAATCATTTTTTTTACCAAAACTAAGTTCTATAAATTGATACCTTCTATCGATCGAGGAATGAACACAAAGAAATATACTAATGGCATAGTTGAAATATCATGGCCTTGCTGAATCCTAACAAAAAAACATGATAAATGTTAAAAAGAGGCGTCTTCAATTTTTATTTGTTAGACAGGAAAAACACATGAATTAGGCCAGAGCAGGGTCACTACATCAAACATGCACAAGGGAGAGACATTTGAGAAAAAACCCACTACAACTCAAAATGTCCATGAGCTATAGCTTGTTTTTGGTTAACACTATTGCTTTGCGCCTGGTGTCCTTTGTACGATATTACAAGCCTGTGTCGGATATATTGATCTAGACATTCCGTTAAAAGGTGATGGAGTTGTGTCTTAGGGCTGTCGTACGTATAGCAATGCTCTTTGGCTAACTCCATTCCCAAATGTTAAGTGTTTTGTATTCAAATTTGCGCAAAAAATTTAAGCATAGAAATAAAAAAAAATTCTCCTGAAATTTTAATTATATATTTTCCTCCAAAATTGGTTTGCTCGAAAGGAGACCTAATTCCGTGGCCTTGCTCCATGAGTCAAATACGGGACGGTCTATGCAACGGGTGCCTGAATTTTTGTTGGCATCGGTCGATTTGCTCAAACCGTTAGATCAGGAATGAGCGGCCAGATCACCTTCTTCCTTCTCCAACCGTTTTCTCTCCGAATCCATTGTTCATCTTCTTCCTCCTTCTCCGTGGCCTACCCAACTCTAACCGCCTGCCTCCGCCCTCCCTTCACTGTCGTGCTGGCCACCGCCGCGACCATCCATCTAAAGCCCCCGGGTCTACAACAATTCCGGTGACCCCCACACCTATCAAGTTTGTTCCAAGCCGCAGCTCGCTACCGCTCGCAGCATCGTCCCCAGCTCCGGTGAGGCATGGCCTCTGCATGGCCAATGCCCATCGTTAGCACTCCTCACGTCTCAATGCAAAAGAAGAAGAAGAAGAAAGCACTCCTCACGTCGTCCACACCTTCCGCCTCGGGAAAAGCAGAAATCGACTGAAGCTCGAGAAAATTTCAGGTAAGCGATGATTAGCAAACGCGGCCAAGTACACACGGTTCTTTTAGCAGAAGCACGCATACAGTAGCTTGCAAAATACTACTCGTATGAATGTATGATCGTATCTTGCTAGTGGCCGTGCTTCAAATACCGGAGTAACCAAGGGGGCCATTCTCCATGGCCGCCAACGTGCAGCGCGCACACGCCACCCCTGTGCAGTGCCGTTCACCGACCGGCGCATGCACGCACGCACGCACCCAGGCAAGAAACCGCCTCGCGTCCTCGGGACAAACTGATCCAACCGAGTACCCCACCAGCCCACCCGCCACCTTCGAGACCAACGGTCCGGACGGTGG
This sequence comes from Triticum dicoccoides, assembly GCF_002162155.2. NCBI lineage: Eukaryota > Viridiplantae > Streptophyta > Magnoliopsida > Poales > Poaceae > Triticum > Triticum dicoccoides. The sequence goes on along the minus strand of NC_041389.1, from coordinate 484,785,196 downwards.
CGCTCAACCGCGCGCTGACGTACGGCCGCCCTACCCGGAGGAGGAGCAGAAATTTCGCGGCGATGCATGGTGCCGGGTCGTCCGTACGGGGCCTATGGGGCGCCATCATCATGCATGCATGTGCCCCCCGCGACGTGTCGACCGGCGGACGGGGCGCCGATGGGCATCCGACGGCCGGAGACGTTGCGCTCCGTCGCGTCAAGTCGTCGCGTCGCGTGGTGGCGTGGCGGTGGCGGTGGCTGTGTGGTGTGACATTACCTTTGACTGCGCTGCTGCTCTGCTCATGAATCAATCAGATGGATGGAGAGAGATCTGCGGATGGCCCGCGATGGACCGGGGGGCACGAGAGGGGCTCTGCCCTGCGGGCGCGTAAATGCGCAGTGTGTAATGCGGTGCGCGCGCCTCGTCGTCAGCGGCGCGTCCCGTCCGGCCCGGCGCTGGCGACGGCAGGCAGGGTGCAGGGAGGGACCCGCCGCCCGGGATGGAGGATGGAGCTAGGCTGGCAGCTGGCGCGTCCCTTTCGTCGCTTTTGTTTCGTTTGTTGCCTTGCAATCAATCACCCGGCCGCGCGCGCTGAGTTATTTCGACCGACCAACCCTACACGGGAACGTGTCAGCTCCATCGACGCTATCGTTCGTGCCCCGCGCGACGGTGTGCGGGCCAGCGCGGAGTAGCACGGCCGCGCCCTACGGGAGGCCGGCGCGGCCACGTCCGGTTCGGAAGCGGTGGAGGCCAGAGGCACATCCTTTGACCGCAACTCTTTGTTCATCAAATTAAACAGCTCATCCCTCGCAAAAAAAAAAAAACAGCTCATAACATTTCACACCATATATTAAAAAGAACATTTCACACCATATGATTATTGACACTAAGAAGGTCATTTTCTGCCGATGATTGAGCTTCACTAGTTGCCGATGGATTTTTATCATTTCGAGGCACTTGTAGTAAAAACCTCTCTTATTCTTGGTAGTTGAGTCCTTAAGTCTTAACACTGTCGATACAACTCTCCCAGTGCGTAGATGAATGACTTGAGAGTCACTCATGTCATGGTATTTTTGAGAATTTGCCGTTCTTTAGTAGAATAGCAAATGTTGTGTAGATACGCTGGATAACTCTAATCCCCTTTTATTCATCTTGATGACAAATATTTTCGGACGGAGGGAGTACAAAATTGGATGCTTCACGACATGACTTTGCCATATCGCATAGTGCCAAATTCAGACTAAGCTGAATACAAAGTTCTCTGATTTATTTTTAAAACTTTACTTTGTACCCCTTGATGTTTTCCTTTCATATTTAACCCATTGTCATATTGTCAATATCAAACTCAAGGTTTTCCAATTCATTTTTCAGAACATCAAACTATTGTTGTTCGGTGGTATCATTCACATCCAAAATAATCCAGGGAGAATTCTTCAATCTAAAAAGAACCTGAAGATGCATCAACATACCTAAGAGCATCTCTACTCGCGCCCCCAACATGCCCTCCAGGGCTCTTTTTTTAGCGCCGGCGCCGAAAAATCGGCCCAGTCGCGCCCCCGACCTTGTTTATCACCGGTTTGGGCCGAAATAACAGCCGGTGAACCCGAGGCGAACCTAAGCTCCCGAGGGCCACCTGGGGGTGCCGGCCGAAGCGAAAAGGCGTGTGGGTCCACTCTGTCGGCGAGAGACGACCCTTTTTCCTGCCGATCCCCCGCTTTTCCCCCTCGATTTCCCTCCATTCCCCCCTTCTGCCCCTCTTCTCCCGCCATTCTCCTCCCTCTCCCCGTCATCCGACAGCCATCCGGCCACCATGCCACTGAAGAAGTATACGGCCCCTCGCGCCGCTGCCGTAGCCGATGCCACCCAGCCGAAGTAGAGGAAGCCGAGGGCGCCGCTGGCAAAATCAACCGGTCATGGGCAGAACTGGCTCAACGCCAAGAGGGCCCGGGACGCGGCCGCGTCCGCGGCGGCTGCGGCGGAGCAGGCAGAGGCGTCTCGTGCGGGGATGATGAATCCACCCAGCGGCCATGGCCCGCAAGCTGCCTGGAGCCAGCAGAGCGTCGGGTCGCCGGCCAGCTTCTCGCCGTCGCCACAGCCTTGGGGGTGCACACGCACGCCTGGCTACGCCAACTGCGATGCGCACGGCGGATTCAACCCCAACATCACCTTTCCGCATGGCCAGCGCGCCTCGCCCTCCGTTCTGAACCCCGACAAGCGCACGCCCTCAACTGCGTTCGCCGGCGTCCAGTACCCCCCGTACACCTACTCGCCATCGGCTTACGCCGCCTCTCTGACGCCACCTCTGCGCCGTGGCGCCCTGCACTTCTTGCAAGCCTCCTCGTCGCATTTCGGCAACCCCGACGCGACGGAAGCCGACATGGACGAGATCATCATGAGCGGCTCGGCCGCCGCCGCCGCCTCCCCTAGGTTCCAGGTGCAAGAGGATACAATGGACCTCGCCAGCAACATGGACGATGAGCTCGACTATGGCGAGGAGGAGGAGGAGTCGGCGCCTGCTCCGGCAAGAAAAGGGAAAAGAAGAAGAGGGGAGCCAGGACCGGCGAGCCGCACGTCAAGTGGACGTCCAAAGAAGACGAGTGCCTTGCCGAAGCATGGAAGACTGTCTACCTCGACCTGATCACCGGCATGAACCAGAACGCCGACACCAACGCCGCCGCCAAGCCCGAGCAATGATGCCTCCACGACGCCCATCATAGAAGCCGCGTCGACACCGACCAGCCCGCGCAGGCCGACTCCCGCCAGTACGACGCTAGAGGACAACATCGTCGTTTGATGCATTGCCTACGCATCCTTCCTTTTGAACGCCGAACTTTCGAGTATGATTGATCGCTGAACTGTGGCATGGTGATCGCCGAACTATGTGGCACCCGTTGATCGTGGAACTTGTGGCGATTTTTTGGGTAGCGAGAAATGTCAAGTTTGAATTCATATGCCTCTTGGGGCCAAAACGTGGGGGCGTGGCTGGGAACTAGATCGCCCCCAAGGCCAAAAAAGCACCGACCGAAGGGCCAAAAAAGCGCCGACAGGTTCGCTGGGGGGCCGAATGAGTGGCGATGCTCTAATTATCAAAGAAATTTGTTCATGATAGCCTCCATCAGGAGTATAGTCAAGTAAATCCGAGAAGTTCTTTTCTTCTTTTACCTTTCTAATGATTTCAGACCTGACTGCAACAGCGAGCAAAATTGTTAACTCATTCTGGATAGAAGGACCAAGATGATAGTCATGAATTTTATAATTTGCGGTGCATGCAACAGGCTCTTTTATAACTAGGTCAAATTTAGCCATCATTTAAACCAATCCTAAGAAACTGCCATTGCTACCTTGCTACACCTTGTTATTACTGCCATGAAATGCTATATTACGTTCCGCAAGAAATTTGATAATCAAAAGAATCCCAAGCAAAAAATTTCTCCAATTCTCCATTTCCTTTTCAGTTTCTTGTTAAGCAACTTTATCAATTGTTTGATTCTTCTCTAGTCTAAGGCACAAGTCATATCAACACTACTGCAGGATGCTGCTCATGTGACACTACAGTCAGAGACCCTTCGACGAAACTGTGTGCGATGCATTAATCGCAAACGGTGATGTACAAAAAGTCAAAAAAGTTACAAAACTTTTACGATGGCGGATACATCAAACACGGTTCAGATTTTAGTTGCGTGTGCGATGCGGGGCATACGGTTGATCCATATGAATAGTTTGGGATGGTGCAGAACAACAGAAACGGGCAGCCAGATCAAGTTGTGTGCGACATACAGTTCACTCGAGGGTGCTGTCAACAATAATAACTCATGCTACCCATATCCAACTAGATATATGTGCCTAGTTCTTTCCTCACCACAAGATGCTTGCCAAAAGATAAAATAAAAAGGAATAGAGAGGAAAACTATGAATCTTGCATGAAAGTAAATACATAAAAGTAAAAGATAGGCCCTTCGAAGAGGGAAGCAGAGGTTGCCATGTGCTTTTTGGTTGTATGCTCAATCCGTTAGTGCAAAAGAATGTCACGTTATATTGCCCCTTGTGATAGAAACCTTTATTATACAGTCTGTCGCTTTTATTATTTGCCATCACAAGTTCGTACAATGCTCAATTTTCTCTTACTAAATGATCTAACATTTTTAGAAACAATTTTTATTACCTTATTGCATCGATGACACTTACTTGAAGGATCTTACTCAATCCTTAGGTAGGTATGGTGGACTCTTTGAAAATAAGATCTGGGTTTAAGGATTTTTGGATGCACAAGTAGTGTCTCTACTTAGTGCGGAATTTTTGGCTAGCAAAGATGGGGAGCAAGCACCACATGTTGAAGGATCTATGACAATATAACTTCTATGTGAATATGAACAAACATAAATCATTATGTTGTCTTCCTTGTCCAACGTCAACAACTTTGGCATATAATATTTTGATGGGGGCTCACAATCACAAAAGATTTCCAAGATAGTGTATTTGCATGTGAATCTTCCCTTCCCTTATTAATTCTTTCATGAGTTGCATCATTGACCAATGCTATTTTGCTAATCTCCAATAATTTTTTCTACTTATACTTTTCCTTATGTGGTGTCGTTACTTACCATCAGATTAGCATATGATCTTTTTCATTTATTTATTTTCTTTTTACTGAAACAAGAAAGTAAAGAAAGCAAAACTCAAACTAAACTTTATTATATATCTCGCACACGATTACAAGGACAGATCGCTAAGCAAACTTTCAAAAGAGAGAATCGAACTAAACTTTTATTCATCTAAAGCAAAAGATAACTATGGATCGAACTAAGGTAAATAAAGGGAAAAGATAGTGGAGGTGATATGATAACAAGGCACCTCCCCCAAGCTTGGCACAAGCCAAGGGGAGTGCCCATACCCGATCCTCAATTTTCTTTGGTTGATGAAGAAGGAGGTGGTGGTGATCAAGTAGAGGGTTTGTCTTTTTTCCTTTGCTTATGCTTGAGGATGGAATTCTCCTCCTTCAATTCACCGATCTCCTGCTCAAGCTCCAATACCTTTTTGCATAAATCTTTCTTGTTTTCCTGCAAAAGACGAAAAGGGATAAACTGGATCTTAGGCTTCTTTGCTTTGTTGGAGAGACTCGACTTCTAAAATTCAACGTGCATGTCCCCAAGTTGGGGCAATGGGGCTTCATCCTCATTTGAGCTCGTCGAATCCTCCCTTTTAGGATCATAGTCTTCTTCTTCCTTTGAAGTCCAGCTATAGTGCTCCACATCCTCATACACCTTAGGGTTTGCGATATGATCAAGAACATAGCTCTCACCCTCCGAGTCTTGGGACGACATAATTTCAGATCTGTCAGGAAAACAACAAGAAAAGAAAACAGAAGATTTCTCCGTGATACGGAGGTAAATGGGTTCGGGGGGTATATAAAGATATTTTATCTTGGGAAACAAGCAAACAGAAGAAAAACAGAGTCTGAATGGTACCCAAGGTGGGCACAACCCACCTGGGCGCCTGACAAGCCAGGCGCACCCTGGTGTCTTGTGCCCACCAGGGGTGCTTTCCTGGTTGTTTCTTATTTTCCTAACTTTTGTTATATTCCAAAACAGACAGAAAATATTGTTGCAAATTTTTCGGAGTCCGTTTACTTATCGTATCACGTACCTCCTCTTTTTCATGATTCTGGAGTGTTCCGGAAGGTTTCTTTTATGTGTTCCTCCGGTGTCATAGTTTGGATAATATTGCTTTCAACATTAATGGGCATACCTGAGATATAATGTTTTATTCGCTGCCCATTAACAACCTTCGGGTTAGTATCTTCAGCATTATTTATTTTGATAGCTCCAGATCGATAAACCTCCTCGATAACATAGGGTCCTTCCCATTTGGAGAGGAGTTTTCGTGCAAAGAATCTGAAACGAGAGTTGTAAAAAAGAACATATTCTCCAACCTTGAACTCACACTTTTGGATTCTTTTATCATGCCATCTTTTAACTTTTTCTTTAAATAACTTGGCATTTTCATAAGCTTGGGTTCTCCATTCATCTAATGATCTAATATCAAATGACCTTGTCTCACCAGCAAGATTGAAATCATAGTTGAGTTTTTTAATTGCGCAATATGCTTTATGTTCTAACTCAAGAGGCAAATGACAAGCTTTTCCATAAACCATTTTGTAAGGAGACATACACATAGGATTTTTGTAAGCTGTTCTATGAGACCAAAGTGCGTCATCTAATTTCTTATACCGATTCTTCCGGCACCTATTGACAGTCTTTTGTAAGATTAATTTTATTTCTCTATTGCTAAGTTCAACCTAACCACTAGACTGAGGATGATAGGGTGATGCAATTCTATGGTTAACATCATACTTGGCAAGCATTTTACAGAAAGCACAATGAATAAAGTGTGAACCACCATCAGTCGTTAAATAATTAGGGACTCCAGACCTTGAGAAAATAACTTCCTTAAGCATTTTAATAGAGGTGTTGTGATCAGCACTACTAGTTGGAATAGCTTCTACCAACTTAGTAACATAATCAACAGCAACTAGAATGTGAGTATGCCCATTAGAGGAAGGAAAAGGTCCCATGGAATCAAATCCCCAAACATCAAATGGTTCCACAACAAGTGAATAATTCATAGGCATTTCTTGACGCTTACCAATATTACCTATTCTTTGACATTCATGACAAGACAAAACAAACTTATGGGCATCCTTGAAGAGAGTAGGCCAATAAAACCCAGATTGTGATACCTTGTGAGCAGTTGTATCTCCCGCATGATAACCTCCATAAGCTTCGGAGTGACATTTTTGTAGGATTTGTCCCTGTTCATGCTCAAGTACACAACGTCTAATAATACCATCTACTCCTTCTTTATAAAGATGTGGGTCATCTCAGAAGTAATGTCTTAAATCATAGAAGAATTTTTTGTTTTGTTGGTATGTAAAGCTAGGGGGGATGTATTTAGCAACAATATAATTAACATAGTTAGCATACCAAAGGGTACTATTAAAACATTTATTGCAACTAATTGCTCATCAGGAAAGCTATCATTAATAGGTTGTGGGTCATCAAGAATATTTTCAAGCCTAGACAAGTTATCAGCTATGGGGTTCTCCACTCATTTTCTATCAGTGATATGTAAATCAAATTCTTGTAGCAAGAGAACCCATCGAATAAGCCTAGGTTTGGCATCTTTCTTTTCCATAAGATATTTTATAGCAGCATGATCGGTGTGAGAAATTACTTTTGGATCTACAATATAGGATCTAAATTTATCACAAGCAAACACAACTGCTAAAATTCTTTTCCGGTTGTAGCATAATTTTGTTGGGCACTGTCTAGGGTTTTACTAGCACTACTGCAGGATGCTGCTAACGCAACATATGATCAAAGACCCTTCAACGAAACTATGTGCGATGCATTAATCGCAAACGGTGGTGTAAAAAACCCATCAAAAAAGGTGTAAAACATTTGCGATGGCGGACACATCAAACACGGTTCAAATTTTACTTGCGTGTGCGACGCTGGGCATACGATTGCAGAACTGTTTGCAATGAGGAAGAGCAACAGAAATGGGTAGCCATATTAATGTGTGTGTGATATACGGCTTACCGTTCTCTCCGATGAACTGTGTGCTATTAGGGAATGCAACAGAAACGGTTAGCCAGATCAAGGTGTGTGTGATATACAACATACGGTTCACTCGGACAAACTATTTTCGATTAGGCAAGAGAATGGAAACGGTTCATCTTAACAAGGTGTGTGTGATATGCGGCATTCGATCAGGAAACAGGACACAAACGATTCATGTAAACCAGATGTGTGTGATGCATAGCAAACAGCCCACTCGGATGAACTGTTTGCGATGAGAAATTATAACACAGACGGTTACTATAGTAAGTTCGTGTGCGATTATGTTCGTACAAAAACTTTGAAAAATGCAAACTAGTTCCTTGCGTATAACCAGTTATCAAAAAGTAACAAGATAGACCTTCTTTAAACCAATCAACATGTGTTCAAAAAACTAGAAATGTCAAAAATTACAAAACAAAGATCTCGATAGACCTTGCTGCTGTCGATCCCTCTTTGCAACCTTTATTGCGTAAAACAATGGAAATGGTTCAACTGAACAATATGTGTGTGATACGCGGCAAACAGGTACATGATCAGAAATGTGTGTGAAGACCAATAATAACACAGACGATTGCTCCTAATAAGCCATGTGATTTGCTCTGTCTACAGAAGAATAACATGTATATATACAACTGAAATAAATATCCAATTACATAAGCGACTATACACATCATTCGCACACACCTCAATAAACAATTGCATGCATTCTAAAGTAGGAGAAACAATAGTCTAGTCATCTACTTCTTCTGAAGCTCCCGCCACTGCTCCGTGGCTCGATCCCTCGGCTGGGGCATGAAGAATACACTTCCTCATGTCAATGATCCGCCTGTACATCTCATAGCTTGTGTATGCATATTTTGGCCGCATACTTGACGTGTTCTTCATCCAGTCTCTCATGCCAAATACTGTGCCAGGTGTCCTTGTCCTTCTTGCTCTCATCCTTCATCTTCATGTAGTAGGGGTCGATGATGGCCGAGGCGAGGTCAACCAGGGAGTTCAATTTGTTCTTGGCGCTGCCCCAGACCTTGTAGTGGTCCTGGATGTTGACAAGATTCCAGGATTTCAAGCCCGAAACCTTGAGCGCTTTTAGATCATTGGTGGTGTCCACCATAGCGAATTTGTAGTCGGAGCTATTGATAAACCTGGAGAAACGCTCGCAAGGCCTTGTGGCCAGGTGGTAGTGGTAGACGAGGGCGTCATGTCGCACGCACAACTAGGCAACGGCAACTTTCTGATCGTGCCCGACACGACCGATGGTGTACTCGAGGTCGAAGCCGACCACATGGTACTTGTCCTCGGCAAGGAACTGCTCCATAGTTTGGATGGAGCTCTCCACCGACACCGGATCATTCGTGTACACCACCGGGAGAGGCTTCCCCCTCACGTGGGTGTCCACTACATGATGCATGGTGAACTGACCGCCGTTGTCGTCGTCGGTCGCTGAGAGCGCCATTGGAGCCACGGGTATCACCATTGCAACCGTTGGATGTCCTCTCTGTATGTGCCGTCGTGTAGGTGCTTATTGTGTCGTGTGACGTGTGAGATGAAGGTAAATGCCCGCATGAGTAAATTGGGGTCGGGCGGCCTAGATTCTCAGCACGTCTACATGGCAGTTTTTGCAGCGGGAGCGTTCTTTTGGCCAAACGGTGGTGCCAATGTCGGTGAGCCCATTCCCGCGCAAGCTTCCCGCGCGACTGGGTGAAATCGCCCAAAATCCCAATGCTTACCGGCCTGCTATAAAAACCCTCAAGGCTGGCGAGTCCTGCATCGCATTTTCCCCTCCCTCCCGGTAGCTTATCGTGTCTGCTTCTCCCACAATCGCCAATGGCACCGGTCCGTCATGGTCGCTCAGTCACTCCGCCGTCATCAGACTACAGTTCCAGCTGGGAGGCTACACTGCGGCGGTGCAATCCCCGGTGTAGTGTAGTGCACGTGGCGTCCCTATTGGGTTTTCACGGAACACCCACCACACGCTCCGCCGCCAGTGCCCGTCGGTAGCTGTTTCCGGCCGCCGTTGCCGCCACTCCATTCTCGAAAGCCAGGGCCATCGCCTGCTCCGCCACCGTGGCCCGAAGGCGGGAGGTGACCGTCGTGGCCGCCATCCCAATCCCGGCCACCGTGGCCATCACCCGCTTCACCACCGTGGCTCGAAGGCGGGAGGTGGTGGTCGTGGCGGCCACCCCATCGTCGGCCGCCGTGGCTGCTAGTGCACCGTCAACTGCCGGGGTCATCACCCACTCCACCACCGCCGCCCGAAGGCAGGAGGCAGAGTTGGATGCCGGTACATGCGTCAGCGACCTTGCGCGCTACACCGAGTTCTTGCGGGAGGAGGAGGAGCGCCTCTTCGAGCATGCAAAGAGCCTTACCGCCACCGTGGCTGCGGCACACGCCACCTCAGAGGTGAGGAATCATGAGATATACAAGGAGAACCACCGCTTCAAGAGGGATGGTCTGGAGGGGCAGTGGGCATTCGAGCTGGCGAGCGTCACTGAACATGCAGCAGTGGCAGGCACCGTATTGCATTTGTCCAGCTTGTCGGTAGGCTCCTCCTCCTCTGCATCTTACTAAGCGCACTCGGCAGAGGAGATGCTGCCGGAAGTAGTACAAAGCCCCTCCGTAGTAGTAGTATTTAGGGGCTATTTTGTTCAGTTCATCTGACTATATATATGTGGTGGAACTATACAACGTACTTAAAATTAGCTAGTATATATAGTAGAACTAGCTATTTCAGTACGTGGTTGGCAACAATTGGGGAAAAGTTTGGTCGGTTCAGCTATATTTGTCAAACTATGAATGAAATCTATGCTTAATTGCTGAATTTTAGTTGCAAAACTTAGATAGTGCTAGTGATTTTTAGCTGCATATTTTGACAAATCGCGGTGTTACAAGGTTGAAAAATGGCAATGTTACTAGATCAACAAATGTCAATCTTTCAAGTTTGACAAATGGCAACATACCCAATATGACAGATGCAAATCTTACCAAATTGTTTGTAAGTGGTTGCACACGGGTCATCCAAAACAACCGTTTGTGTTGAAGAGATGCACAAATCCTGCTCTCGCTTTGCATACGGGTGTTCTATCTAAAATATTTGCGATCAAGAGGTGCACAAATCCTGCTCGGCATATTTTCGCTTGGCTTCCTGGGGAAGCTGTCGGTTTGCATACGGGTGTTATAACTGAAACGTTTGCGATCGAGATACAATATTAAACCCAAGAAAAAAACTATTTCCGGCGGCAGCGGTGGCGGCATGCCGCGCCGTCCTTGTCATTGTCGTCCTCCGGGATGCCGTTGTTGAAGTCTTGAAGGTAGTACATAATGTTCTTCACTTGTAAAATCAAACATCATGTAGTCACGCGATCAACGGGCGGGGCGCAGGAGGACGGCAGCTGGCGGCACTAAGAGGTAGCAGTCAACGACGGGGTCCCATGCTGCTGAGGGGCACGCGCGCACGGGAGCGGGTGCGGCAGGTGTAGCCAAACTCATGGGGACTGGCGCCACAGTGGGTGGAGGGGCGCGCACGGGCACGAGTACGGGCGCTGGCATGTACATGAGCTCGTGCGGGTCCGCGGATACCTCGGTGATGCGCGCGGCTTCCAATTCTGCGATAGTGCTCGGTGACCAGCTCGTCAATGCTATAGGGTTGGTCGTGGCGCGGGCATGGGGATGGGAGCTGGGACGGGAGTGGGGGCTGCAACAGCCGCAGCCAGCTCGTTCTGGGCCATGTCCATGAGGCCCCATTCCTCCTTATTTTCTATCTCCTCTGGCTCAGAGTTGACTTCACCAAACTTGAAGACTAGTGGCAGATGATCCTTCTGCCCTATGGCATTGGTGGAGGTCTGCAGGAGGGAGGGGAATGGGAGGAGAATAGTAAGGCCGCCCGTATTAAGCAGCAACTCTGGCGCCATTAATGGAGAGGAAGGTGGGCGACCATGAAAGTCAAAGGGCTCGATTCCCAGTGAGCCTGCACAGCGTACAGCTCACACGCTTCCCGGTGAGCCTGCACATTAGAGGACAACTTGCATGCCTCTTGGTCAGCCTGTGCACCGGAATGCGCTAGCACGCCTCCCGTTCAGTCAAGCAACTATCCGCACGACACCTCCTATAGCCATTGAAACCAAGACACGTGGTGTCACATGAATGGTTAACATAACGCACAAGTTGAATTATACAAACATTTGTGATGTTAGAGCGGCAGCTATTTGTTTGAAAATGCCTTTGTTGGCTGTTATTCGAGTGCTTCTTCTCTCAAAATGGACACGAAAAATACCACAACATGTCGGCTGCCATTCCATGATATCATGGCAAGTTTCATGAATTTCAGACGAGTTTTGGATTTGCTAGAATTTAAAAACAAAGTATCTCAATGCTTTGCCGGCAATCAACAGCGCCCCGGTGTTTGAAATTCATTCCCATTTCTTGCATGGGACCTAAGCATGCACCCAAGGACAAAAATATGATTTTTCAACCAATTTATATGCACTTGAGCATGTGCATGTAGTTCAAATTTGAATTATGCACATAAAATGCCTAGAAAACCCAGTTAATGTATAAAAATGTCCAAACAAACCCCCAAAAATTTGCAAAGTTTAACACAACACTCTGGTTGTTCTATGTTGACACTAGAAATTTTTTGAAAGCAATAAGAGGCGGCGGATATCATTTCGTCCCCGAAGGTGGGACGTTCCCTACTCTAACCACATGCTTGTTGTGAGAAGCTCTGGTTTGTGAGAAGATTATACCCAAACCTGCCCCAAATGGGACAAAAAACTACCACGACATGTTGATGCTGCTCCATGATAGCATGCCAAGTTTCATGAATTTCAGACGAGTTTTGGATTTACTAGAATTTAAAAACCAGGAATCTCAATGTTTGCGGCCGAGTGATGGTGGCAGGGTGTTTGACATTCATTCCCATTTCTTGCATGGGACCTAAGCATGCAACCAATGACACATATTTTAATTTTTCAACCAATTTATATGCATAAGAGCATGTACATGTAGTTCAAATTTGAATTATGCACATAAATGCATCGAAAACTCAATTAATGCGTAAAAATGTCCAAATGAACCCAGAAAGATCCCAAAAATTGACACAACACTCTTGTTGTTCTATGTTGATACTAGAAATTTTTTGAAAGCAATAAGGGACAACTGATATCATTTCGTCCCCAAAGGTGGGACATTCCCTACCGAAACCATCAGGCTTGTTGTGAGAAGCTCTTGCTTGTGAGAAGCTTATACCCAAACCTGCCCCAAATGGGACAAAAAAATTACTACGACATGTTGATGCCGCTCCATGATAGCATGCCAAGTTTCATGAATTTCAGACGAGTTTTGGATTTACTAGAATTTAAAAACCCGGAATCTCAATGTTTGCGCCCGAGTGACGGTGGCAGGGTGTTTGACATTCATTCACATTTCTTGCATGGGACCTAAGCATGAAACCAAGGACACATATTTGAATTTTCAACCAATTTATATGCATTAGAGCATGTGCATGTAGTTCAAATTTGAATTATGCACATAAATGCATTGAAAACTCAATTAATGCATAAAAATGTCGAAACTAACCCACAAAAATCCCAAAAATTGATACAACACTCCTGTTGTTCTATGTTGACACTAGAAATTTTTTGAAAGCAATAAGAGGCAGCGGATATTGTTTCGTCCCCAAAGGTGGGACATTCCCTACCAAAATCATCAGGCTAGTCAGAACCTTTGGTTTGTGAGAAGCATATCCCCAAACTAGCCCCAAATAGGACAAAAAATTTACCATGGCATGTTGATGCCGCTCCATGATAGCATGCAAAGTTTCATGAATTTCAGACAAGTTTTGGATTTAATAGAATTTAAAAACCACGAATCTCAATGTTTGCGACCGAGTGATGGTGGCAGGGTGTTTGACATTCATTCCCATTTCTTGCATGCGACCTAAGCATGCAACCAAGGACACATATTTCAATTTTCAACCAATTTATATGCATTAGAGCATGTGCATGTAGTTCGAATTTGAATTGTGCTCATAAATGAATTGAAAACAAAATTAATGCATAAAATTGTCAAAACGAACCCCGAAAAATCCCAAAAATTGACACAACACTCCTGTTATTCTATGTTGACATGAGAAATTTTTTGAAAGCAATAAGAGGCAATGGATATCGTTTCGTCCCCAAAGGTGGGATGTTCCCTACCGAAAGCATCATGCTTGTTGTGAGAACCTTTGGTTTGTAAAGATTTACCACGAATGGGACAAAAAATTTACCACGACATGTTGATGCTGCTGCATGATAGCATGCCAAGTTTCATGAATTTCAGATGAGTTTTGGATTTACTAGAATTTAAAAACCAAGAATCTCAATGTTTGCGGCCGAGTGACGGTGGCAGGGTGTTTGACTTTCATTCACATTTCTTCGATGAGACCTAAGCATGCAACCAAGGATGTAGATTTGAATTTTCAACTAATTTATATGCATTAGAGCATGTGCCTGTAGTTCAAATTTGAATTATGCACATGAATGCATAGAAAACTTAGTTAATGTATAAAAATGTCCAAGCAAACTCCAAAAAATCCCATAAATTGACAAACCACTCGTGTTGTTCTATGTTGACATGAGAAACATTTTGAAAGTAAGAGGAGGAAACATATATTGTTTCGTCCCCCAAGGTTGCACGTACCCACTGAAACTACCAGGCTTGTTGTGAGAGAAGCTCTGGTTTGCGAGAAGCTTATACCCACACCTACCCCAAATGGGATAATATTTTTACCATGGCATGTCACCGCTCTTCCATGATATCATGTCAAGTTTCATGAATTTCAGATGAGTTTTCGATTTACTAGTAGAATGTTAAAAGCATGTATCTCAATGTTAGCAGCTGAGCGATAGTGTCAAGGTGTTTGACATTCATTCTCATTTCTTGCATGTGACCTAAGCTTGCATCCAAGTACAAACATTTGATTTTGCAACCCATTTTTATGGACTGGACCATGTGCTTCAATTTTGAATTGTGCACCTGAAATGGCTAGAAAACCAATTTAATGTATAAAATTTCCAAACGAACCCTGAATAATTCCAATTTTTTTACGACACACATATAGTTGCATATTCACTACAGATAAAAGGTATAGCAATTCAAACACTGTCCATTGCCACTGTGACCCCATTATGTAATTTAAATCAAAATTAAAAATCAAGTAGATCACACACACTTTATTATCACCAACCGTGTGAGATGAAGTACACATTATCCTGGACCACAGTCCACAGCCAGTGTGTCAAGCACACTAGCTCGCTCCCCAAATATCATTTCACCATTCAATCATCGCCGGTGAAATATGGGGACATGGACCCGCGTCGTGAGGGCAACTTCGGGGGCTCACTCCGGCGAGAGCGCGACCGCAAGTGCCATGCGTGTGCTAACAAGGTGCATGAGCACGGCTGCAATCTGCGACCGTGCAACCAAGGCAACCAAAACAGCCGTTATTGCTTCTCAAGTGGCGGCAACAATATCTACCTTGGGGATAGCAGCTGGTGAGAGCGGCACAGCAGCCGTCCGTTCCACAGCGGCGGCCTTAGCCCTGATGGAGGCCGCCCACGACCAGGTCGAGGCCGCCCACGCCCAGCTCGTGGCGGCCACCACACAAATTGAACGAAGCTTCTCCGACAACGGTCGGCAACCCATAGTCGAAGAGTTGGCAATCACCGAGAGCGTTCGAGTAGCCGTCCGTTCCTCTGCCGCATACCTTGCGACGACGGAACCTGTCCAAGCCCAGATCGCGGCCGCCCACGCCTAGCTCGTGGAGGCCTTTTCCAAAGAGATGGTAGACGCGGATGGAGAGATGCTTGCCGAATATGGTGCGATGAATGCCATGGAGCTCCTTCCTCAGGAGATCGTTGGGTGCGAGCTGGACATGGAGGAGGCAGCGGAGATCGACGAGCACCAGCCGTAGTAGTACTCTTTATTTTTTTAATTAAGAGTGTCAGTCTTTAATTTGTTAGAGTAATGTTTACGCCAGCAAGCTCTGTTTAATTGTTGAACTTGCTCGATTAAGAAGTGTGGGTGTGCTGTAGTCTCCTTTGTGTACCCAAATTATGCAATGACGTGGATGAGGACTATAACCAGGGAAATCGGAACCAAAACTTTTAACGTTCGAACTTATCACACATGGGTTAAGCTATCTGAATTGTTTGTGATGTTCACATATCGTACACAGTTTTGAATAAGGGACCGTATCTGATGACACTTTGCGTGCCAGTTTTTTCGCTGAAGCGATTCCAAATTTTCGGCTTCCATGGAAATATCTACCTCCCCGCCCCCTCCCCCTTTCCAAAATCCACATTTCCCCTGTCTCGGCCTTCCTTTCCAAGTTGAAACCTTCACTCCTTGCTTGCAGCTTAGAGCCCCTCGCCGGCGACCCTCCTTCACGCTGCTCGACCTCGTCTATCCAGGCAGGTAATCCACACCAGACCCCCATCCTCCTCTTCCTCCTTCCACATCCCACATGCCCCGACCGCCGGCGCGACACCTTCCACCCAAATCACCGACCCCTCCACCAAATAAGCGCCGCCCTAAGCCATGGTGCATACAGTATAGCCAGGAGCTCAAGGAGCATTTGGCAGCAGAGAAGCAAATCGTGGTCGCACGCGCGGATGAGGTCACGATGGCTACCATTCGTGCCAACCCCCAGATCTTGGAGGAGCACCTTGCCATCTGCTAGCTACGCCGGTTAAGCATGCTCGGTTTACCCATTGTGTGTACTGCTCCTGCCTTTCCTTAACAAATTCTAGTGAATTGTGCTATCTAATTTTACCATGCAATCTATTGCTCCTGTGTATATGTTCTATATGTCGTGCAGTGTGGTTCTCACTTAGTAACTGTTTGGTTAATTAGTTGTCGTCTTCACGTAACTGTTTGGTTCAATTCTGCAAATGTGATGTTCAACTCTTCAGGCTGCAATTTTGTATTGTCTTCCATGTGAGAAATAAATTGAGTTTATCTAGTTATCAAGCATGCTTGGTTTGGTTATACATTGTGCAATGTGGTGCTCAGTTAACGTTTGGTTCATTTGTGTTGTGGTGTTTAGTTAACTATTTGGTTCAATTCTGCAATGCGATGTTTAATAGTTTTGGGTGCATTCTGTTATTGTATACCATGTGAGAAGTAAATCGAATTTGGCTGTACTAAATACATGAGAAACAAATACAATTGCTATATTTCCAAGTTGTTAAGCATGCTTGGTTCGTTTAACTGTTTGATCTTCTATTAGGAGTATGTTATATTGTGCAATGTGGTGCTCAGTTAATTTTTGGTTCATTTGTTGTGGTGTTTAGTTAACTGCTTGGTCCAATTCTGCAATGTGATGTCCAATTGTCGTGCGTGGAATTTTGTATTGTTGTGCATGTGAGGAATAAATCAAATTTGGCTGCACTTAATACGTGAGAAACATATACAAGTGCTACATTTCCTAGTTCTTAATCATGCTTGGTTTGGATAAATGGGTTTTCCATGTGGCTTGAATTAATATGATGAATCTGCAATGTGCTTATTTTTCATCAACATATTTTACTGATAGCATGTGAACCCTTACTTAACCTGATGACTAACTACCTTATATGTTGTGCAGGGAAACAATGGGAAGCACTGAGGTTTACAGTCGAGGTTAGCACGCGCATGGTCCGTTGTCTAATAGTACATTATTGTCGAATTGCAGGAACCATTCTAATATTTAGGTTTTTAACAATTTGGTCTTGCACATGTAGGTCCTGCTGTCAGAGGTTTTGACCCACCATTCAACCCTTTTTGCATATGGGGAAATGAGTTGTCCATGAATATTAGTCAAGTCAAGAAACTCAGAAAGATTTTTAGGATAAAGAAATTAGCAACAAAGAACAACAAGATCTTTGTCTGAACAATGAAGAAGACATCAATTCACTACAAGATGGTACTAACTATTATACCTTGCTTTTTCTATTCCTTTGCCCCATTCCAATATAGAGAAGATATTTATGCACATCCTTGTTTCAGGCCTTTCCAAAGCAGTTCACTGATGATTACCTCTCAAATCACCTCTATGGTCAGGAGGCGAGGAAGGTTTTCATACAACACCCACAGTTCAATATTGAAGGTTCATGAAGAGGACGAAGGATGGACGGTCAATCATCCACAGGCAGTGGCTTAAAGTTGCAAAGACCTTCAACATCAATGAAGGATCAATATTCGCCTTCCGCTTTGATGCATCTGTCTATGTACCATCTATGATGCTAATTTCGAAAGGTTCTAGATGTTGCATGTGAAACTTGGTGCTGGTGTAATTGTGTAATGGCGTAGTTGAGTGTTGAAGCTATATCATGTTGTACTCTGATGTATTTCTATTATGAAATCATGCTTCCTTAATATGGGAATGAAATATATTATGTGTTTAATATGAATGTCAATTAGATTAATAAATGGATTATCAATAATAGGGCAGTTAGCATGCTAATGGCGAATTAGCTTGCTAATTAGCTTTTGCTATTGCAAACGGGTATTGAGAAAATACCGTGGGCGATGACCTAAGGCAATGCATGCAGTTTCTAGGAATAAATTGTGTTGGATCGATGAACAATCACACACGACAATCTTTTCAAAACTGTTTGCATTAGGCCATATTGCGCAAACATTTACCGCATAAAAGCTGTGTGTGATGGATAGCCTTTGCCACACAGCGATGGGAACACTATCACAAAGGATTTAACGGGGATAATTGTGTGTGATGTACCTACGAATGGAAACATTTTCCTTGCAGCGACTGTGTGGGATGTATATACGAACGAAAACGTTTAGCGGGGACTAACTGTGTTGGATGTACTTACGACCGGAAATTATTTCGCTTGTATAATTGTTATTTTTTGAGCACTACGGTACGTATAACCGTATTTGCTCGCTCACCGGTCGCACACGACCTCATTTTGCCGAGCGTGTGTGCCAGGAGAGCATATCCCCGACAGTTTCTGGGTCGTGTGGGAAGGACCTCCCTATCGCTCACACTAACTAGGTGATGGTTCCGAACGCCACCGCGGAAAGGGGTTAAAAACCATTTGTATAGCACCTCGCATTACCAGTGTAGCATAATGAATAACATTTAGTTTCTTATCAACTCTTTGTCCTAGAACAGCACCAACAGCATAATCACTACCATCACACATAATTTCAAAAGGCAAGTTCCAATGAGGAGGTTGAACAATAGGTGCAGAAATTAAGGCTTTCTTTAGAGTTTCAAAGGCTTCTAAACAATCATCATAAAAAAGGAATATCCTTTTGCAAAAGATTTGTAAGAGGCCTAGAAATTTTAGAAAAAGTCTTTGATAAATCTCCTATAGAAACCAGCATGACCAAGGAAACTACGAATACCTTTGATATCCTTAGGACATGGAATTTTCTCAATTGCATCAACCTTAGCTTTGTCCACCGCAATACCTCTTTCAGAAAATTTATGGCCCAAAACAATACCTTCATTAACCATAAAGTGTCACTTCTCCCAATTCAAGACAAGATTCATTTGCTCACATCTCTGCAAAACTCGATCAAGATTTCTTAAACAATCATCAAAAGACCTCCCATAAACAGAAAATTCATCCATGAAAACCTCAACAATCTTTTCACAAAAGTCAGAGAATATAGCATTCATACATCTAGGAAGGGTAGCAGGTGCATTGCATAAACCAAAAGGCATACATTTATAAGCATAAGTTTCAAAAGGACAAGTAAAAGTGGTCTTTTCTTGGTCATGTTGAGGAACATGTATTTGTGAAAAACCAGAATATCCATCAAGGAAGCAAAAATGTGTGTGCTTAGTGATACGTCGCCAACGTATCTATAATCTTTTTATTGTTCCATGATGTTATATTATCATTCTTGGATGTTTTACAATCATTTAATAGCAACTTTATATCATTTTTTGGGACTAACCTATTGACATAGCGCCAAGTGCCAGTTGCTGTTTCTGCTTGTTTTTTGCATCGCATGAAATCAATATTCAAAGGGAGTCCAAACACAGTGAAACTTTTTGTGGATTGTTTTTGGACCAGCAGATATCTAGTGGGCCAAAGAAGTACCGAAGAGGGTGCCCGAGGTGAGCACAAGACACCTGGGCACACCTGGTGTAGGATCGAATATGTCTAGAGGGAGGGGGGTGATTAGACTACTTGACCAAATAAAAATTTAGCCTTTTCCCAATTTTAAGTCTTGGTAGATTTTAGCAACTTCACACAAGTCAGGCAATCTTAACACAATTCAAGCAAGCATGCAAAGAGTATATGAGCAACGGAAAGTAAAGCATGCAACTTGCAAGGATGTAAATGGGAGGAGTTTCGAGAGAGCAAACACAATGTTGACACGAAGATTTTTGGCATGGTTCTGATAGGTGGTCCTATCGTACATCCACATTGATGGAGCCTTCAACCCACGAAGGGTAACGGCTGCGCGAGTCCATGGAGGGCTCCACTCATGAAGGGTCCACGAAGAAGCAACCTTGTCTATCCCACCATGGCCATCACCCACGAAGGACTTGCCTCACTAGGGTAGATCTTCACGAAGTAGGCGATCTCCTTGCCCTTACAAACTCCTTGGTTCAACTCCACAATCTTGATGGAGGCTCCCAAGTGACACCAAACCAATCTAGGAGACACCACTCTCCAAAAGGTAATAGATGGTGTGTTGATGATGAACTCCTTCCTCTTGTCCTTGAAATGATAGTCTCCCCAACACTCAAGTCTCTCTCATAGGATTGTATTTGGTGGAAAGATGATTTGAGTGGAAAGCAACTTGGGGAAGGCTAGAGATCAAAATTTATGTGGTTGGAATGGAATATCTTGGTCCCAACACATGAGTAGGTGGTTCTCTCTCAAAAAATGAATGCTGGAAGTATAGGCACGTTTTGATGGCTTTCCTCATGAATGAAGAAAGGGTGGAGGGGTATATATAGCCTCCACACAAAATCTAACCGTTACACACAATTTACCAAACTTGGTGCAACCGAATCATGAAACTCGGTCAGACTGATTTAGTTCATAATGTGACCATTAGGCATTTCGGTGGGACCGATTTCATTAGGGTTAGGACATAACTTAATCTCGATGAGACCGATTACACAAACTCGGTGGGACCGACTTTGGTAATAAGGTAACCAGAGAGTTGGTTAGGCAAACTCGGTGGGACCGATTCGCTCATCTCAGTGAGACCGAAATGTTAAGAAAGGGAAACAGGGAGTTTGCATGGCGAACTCGGTGGGACCGATCGCTCATCTCGGTTAGACCGAAATGTTGCAAAGGGAAACAGAGAGTTTGCAATCCCATCTCGGTGAGACCGAGATCCTTATCGGTGAGACCGAAGTGACTAGGGTTTTTGGCAGTGGCTATGCAAATGAACTTGGTGGTGCCGGATAGATCAAATCGGTGGGGCCGAGTTTGACTTTTGGTTTGGGACATATGTGGATATGAGAAAGTGATTGAGGGATTTGGAGCATATCACTTAGCATTTTGAGCAATAAAGCCATTAAGCAACACCTCATCCCCTTTTAATAGTATTGGCTTTTCCTATGGACTAAATGTGATCTTGGATCACTAAAAGTAAAATGTAGAGCCTTGAGCTTTAGAGCTTGAGACAATCCTTTGTCCTTAGTGTTTGAGGGGTCCACATTCCTAATCCATGCCATGCCAATCATTGAACTTTCCTGAAATATTCATCTTGAAATAGCATGAGTTTAATGAGCTATATGTTGTTAATGATTACCAAAACCACCCAGGGATAGTTGCACTTTCAATCTACCCCTTTTTGGTAATTGATGACAACATATAGATCAAATCTTCGACAAATGATAATAAGATTGAAATACATCATTGCTTTGAGAAGTATGTGATAAGCAAGAGCTCCCCCTAAATCTGTGCATTATTTGAGATTTGCTTTTGAATGCAAATGCACAATCGATTAGTATCATGGGTTACTCTTCCATGTCACATACATCTTGGTGGAGCGTTCAAAATGATAGCAATTAAAAGCATGCACTCATCACCAAGCAAAGTGAATGATCATATATGGGTATAAGAGATAGTGTCATCCAAGCAAACATTAAAGTAGCATATGATAAAACACATGATCATACAAGTATCTCACACAAGGACATAAGGTATCAAACAAGCACACAATAAAGTTCAACCAAGCAAATAGCAAGAGAGACAAAAAACAACACTCTCTCTTGAAGCCTATGATCTATACATATTTCTCCCCCTTTGGCAACAAGTGACCAAAAAGTTCAAATATGCATAGTGCTATGCGTCTCTCAGGCTTGGTCTTCATGAGGTGGTGTAGAGATAACTCCAAGGACGAAGGCTTCTTTCGATGTAGCTGGAGCTGGTGGAGTGGCCGCTGGAGGTGTCACTAAAGATGTAGTTGCTGGTGCTGATGTAGTAGCTCTAGTATCAGGGACGGGCACTACAGCTGACGTCTGACCTCTTGGCACTCGCTGAAAAGCATCTGTAGTTCCCTTCCCTTTCCTCTCTTCTACTTCCTCCTGGAGCTGCTCAACTGTTGTCTACATCTCAGTCACTTTCAGATCAAGATCATAGATTTTTTGTTCAATGATCCTCTCCAAACTCTCCTGATTCCGAGTCAGGGTGGCCAACCCTTTCTCAATCCTCAAAGTGGATTGGATCAGATATCCAAGTTGATCTTGTTTGCTCTTCAAGAACACTTGAGATGCATCTTCAGCACGTGGCATCTTTGCAGCTTTATCTGTCTTTGCTTTAGCTCTCTTCTCTTGTGCTTGCACTGATGAAGGTTCATTCTCATCCATTACAACTGTGTTGTCTTCAAATTCTGTATGGAGAGGTAAATGCTCCTTGTCCAACAAGTAAGTGTCTGTGCCCATCTTTGAGTTGATGAGCACCTGAATGTGTGGAGCATACCCACAAGACCTTTTCTGATCAGCAACTGTCCTTTTGATTGTCTCTACAATCAGACTCATGACCTTGAATTTTTGAGGTACATCAAAGACATGCAGCAAGTTGATTGAATGTCCTCTTATCATCCTATGATCTCCAGATTTGGGCAACAGAGTATGCCTTAAGATGGTGTTGATAGTAGGCAGACCAGACAATAAGTATTTCACTGAGCCCAACTTATGAGTTTCTAGGGCTTCATCAGGAATTTCCCTATACATACTTGCCATGGAGTTGTGGTCTTTCTTCTTCTTGGCATACACATCCAAATCATCCTCATGGTATTTTGGAGCATCAACTTTTCCCATTCTTCAACAGTTGTCTGGTACCTTGTACCTTCAGACATCCACACTATCCTTCCATCTGGATAGAAATGAGCAGTGGAGTAGAATTGCATGATCAGCTCATCATTCCATTTGGTGAGCTTTTGTCCAACAAACTTGTCAACTCCACAAGATTTGAAACTGTCATATACACCTGGAAAGTGATCTTCATTCTTTCTAATGTACTCCCAATCAACCCATCTAATATCACAGACAATTGGCTTCCTGTCAAGCAGAATAGTCTCATAGAAATCTGTTGTTCTTTGGTATGGATGCTATAGTCCATAACAGTTCTCCTTCTCACAGCATAAGGGTCATTCTTCCTCCAAAGTCTCAGACCTGCATCCTTTATGATGTTCATGTCCTCTGCCACTTGATGAGTGTCATTGTGGTCTGGAATCTTTGGTTTGAGCTTTCTCAGCACTTGGGCTTCAGCATCTTCTTCTTCAACTTCAGGCACTGGGGCCTTGTTCTTCTCTTCAACTCGGATGTTTCTAGTGCTTCTCTTGGGTGCAGACTTGGTGGTTTGATCAGCAGCTTTGGGAGCAGGTTTGGGCTTAGATGTAGCAGCCCCTAACTTGATTGCATCTCCCATAAGCTTTTGTGACTTGGGTGCTGGTGCAGCATCCTCTTCCTCTTCCTCTTCTTTTGAATCTCTTACCATAGTTGACTTTCCAAGAACTTTTGCAGTAGTGGTTCTTGCCCTCTTCTTCTTCTTGCCAGCTCCAATTGCCTCACCATCATCTGATTCTATAATGAATTTCATGGTTTCTCCTGTTGGAACTCTCCTTGGCTTGGATGTTGGGACTCTCCTGGCTGGTGCCTTCTTGTTCATACCAGGCTTTGTTGTAGTAGAAGTGTCATACTCTTTCTTCAGCACTTTCTTATTTGATGTGGCCTCATCCTCAACAGCAACATAATCCTCATCCTCAGAGTCTGAGGTTCTCTTCTTTTTTGTTCTAGTGGCTGCCTTGCGCAAGTTACTTTGTGTCCTCCTGCTGCCTTCATCATAGCTGCTTGAGGGACTAGTGCCATCACTCATCTGCTTTAGCTCTCCAAATTTATTCTAACTATCACTCTGGTCAGACATCTTGACAAGCAAACTGACAACAAACCCTATGAATAGATATAGATGAGGTAGAATGGATGAGCATCACAAAGTGCAGATATTTTTGCAAAACAAATGAGTCAAAAACTTAGTTTTAGTTCTCTACTGAAATGATTTCGGAGCTACCAAATTGATAAACTCGGTGATACCAAAGCAACATTTGGAACCTATACTAGTGAACTCGGTCAGACCGAGTCACAGTTAGGTGGCACCGAGATTGCTAGGGTTTCACAGAGAATTGAACTCGCTCACACTGATTTGCATTTTTTGGTCAGACCGAAAAACGCATGTGCAATGACATACGCTAAATCGGTGAGACCGATTTCTACAATTTGGTCGGCCCGAGATGAGTTTAGCGGAGACCTAACCCTAAATTTTCGAATCAAACTAATCCTAAGGGAAGTTTTGTCTGGATAGATTGATTGCATACGTGGCAAAGATTAAGGCATTGACCTCATGCTTAGACAGAGGTAAAAAGAGAGCACAATGGGTCGAACTCATACCCTAGTTCGGCGGGAGTTTGCTACGGCGGCAACAACGGAGCAGATTTCCGTTGATAGTGACAGACTTGTCGGAGTAATGGGCCATGGGTAGCCTCACCCAGGTCCCAGGATTTATTAAGACTTTGGGCCAGCTCCGCCTGGCTGTGCCGCAAGCTGAAGCTCCGCCCTCTGGGGGCCGGCTAGCTCGACGGCCGGCCACCAGAGGGCGGCCAACCACCAGCCAACGACACTACGAGTGGCCGGCTCCAGCCCGTCGGCCTCTAGAGAGCGCGGCATCAGGCAGGCGGCCACCTCGCGGCCTCAGAGCATCTGGGCCCCCATCGAGAGTACAAGATAGAGCGTGGCAACAGTGAAGCCTCTCGCCCCCGAATCCCGGGATGGGCATGGCTACAGTGCCCCGTACAGGCGGAGACCTCCGCACAGCGTGGCACTGTGCATGTCCCCCCCGACGTCACTCTGAGCAGGAGAAACCCTATTCCCCACGACGGCCTGTCGGTACAGCCTGCCAACCGCGGGCCCTATCAGGCAGTGATGCCGCAGAAGATGGCGGATGCCCAGCCAGTTGGGCTTGGGGAGGGCCGGCCTCCAGCAGGCGGACATCCCTCGCCCTGAGACATGCATGCCATTAACCTGATGAGACCAGGTGTGGCTATAGTAACCTCCCGCCAGGCGGCCGGACTGTAGCCACGATGAGATGACCAAGTCCTCGTCTTAGACGGCACGGCTACAGTAAGCAGCCACCAACCAGTCGGCGGGGCCCACTAGGCGGCGGGCCCCAGTAGTCGGCGGAGAAGTCGGAGGCTGGAGACGCTGACAGACAGGACCCATCAGCCAGCCCGATTACTATTGTACCCCTGGGGGCAGACTTATATAAGGCCCCCAGGCCATGCGTGCAAAGGGTTTGGCCCTCGATAGAACTAGCCATTTCCTTAGAGCAGGAGAGAGCTAGCCCTGCCTTCTCCTACCTCTAGACACAGCTCAAGGAGCACCTTGTATCACTAGTGCCTTACTGATCACGCGGAGACCCCGCAGAGCAGGAGTAGGGGTATTATCTCCACGGAGAGCCCCCAACCTGGGTAAAGTTCGCCGGCGTACGTGTCTACGCCTTATCCCGCTTCCAGGCACCGGCCACGTTCTACTCGCTCCCACCATGATAATCCATCCTTTGGCATATGTCGCAGCCAACCCCCGACATTTGGCGCCCACCGTGGGGAGAGGTGCACCATCTCCCAGAGATCTGCTCTGGACGGGAACCTTGATCCTTCCTGGCGAGCGAAGCCAGCCCAGCACGCCCGACGGTGTCAGCCTCGACGCACTGAACGGTGCGGAGATCGCCTGTGCGGCGAGCTGCCTCACCAACCTTGTCGGTGAGATCCACCTCTCTGACGAGCCGACCTCCGACGCGAGCACCGGTTGCCCCGAGAGCCGCCTCGTCAGCCTCCTCGACTAGCTCCATGTCACCAGCGAGCCTGCTGTGGACTTGGAGTCCGTTGGCTCCACCGACCCGATGATCGTCGACTCCGACACGGCATCGTTTGACACGTTCCCCACCAATGTGGTGGTCTACGACGAGCTGCCTCTTCGCGAGCACAGCGGTGGGAGCACCATTACAGAGGTGCTCGTCATTCACAGCGGAGAGCACTCGGACGGACGCGCTCGAGACCCGCTCGATGCGGCTTTGCGAGACCTGTCGGCGCCCATCCCGGAGGGCGCAGATGCTGAGGTGCTGGAGGCACACCACGTCCAGCTTCTCGAGAGCGCTGGCCGACTGGCCAGCATGCGACACCTCTCGGATGCCTACCGGCGCGAGATGGATCAGGCCATTGGTGGCACACCGGCTCCCGAGGGGCCTAGCCGCCTCAGCACGGTCCGGCAGCATGGCACGACCGTCGCCAGCATGTTCGGGGCAGAACGCCCCGTCTACGCCACGCCTGCTGAGAACATCCAGGCTGCCCAGGCGGTGACAGATGAGCTGGACAAATACAACGGCGACGAGCACCGCCACATGACGGAGCGAGTCCAAGACCTCCTAGACGCGGCCGCCGCGCAGCACGAAGCCGGCTGCCGTGCTGAAATGCCCGCCCGGCGGAACAAAGAGCCGCCCCTTCGCCAAGATCACGGCGCAACGTCCCGGACGCTGACTGGCCGCGCCCACAGAAGAAGAGGCAATGAGCCGGCTGGCAGCCGCAGCCGGACACGCCTTTCCATCGAGCAAGACGAGGACGGCCGCCCTCGAGCGGTGGAGCGGCGAGGCGATCTGCCTCCTCCTCCGCCTCATGGAGTAAGGCACCCCACTCCGCCGCCTGCCACGCGCCCGACACTCGGCGACCGCCTTGGCCGCTGAGAGGGAGTCGGAGAAAAGAACGCCCGCCATCGAATCGAGCATCTAAACCGATCATTGGCGATAGAAGAAGAAGACGCGCTGGGCCCTCCCTGTTTCGGCCCGCGAATCCGAGACGAGCCCTTCCCCAAAGGGTTCACCCTCCCGCGAGATACGCCCAAATACACCGGCTCTGTGAAGCCGGAGGACTGGCTGGTCGACTACTCGACAACCGTGAGCATAGCAAACGGCAGCAAGTGTGTCACCGTGAAGTACGTCCCACACATGCTTCCGGGCATGGCCCGGACATGGCTCAATAGCCTAAAGCCCCGCAGCATCAACAGCTGGGTTGATTTCGCCGTTGCCTTCGTCCGCAACTTCACCAGCACTTACAAGCGGCCTCCCAAGCCCCGACAGCTCTCATTGTGCGTCCAAGGGTCGAGTGAATCAACTCGCGACTATCTCACGCGCTGGGCCGAGCTACGAAACTCCTGCGGAGGCATGCACGAGGTGCAAGCGATCGAGTACTTCACCGCCGGGTGCCGAGAGGGCACCCTCCTCAAGCATTGGCTCCTCTGTGATGAGCCTGCGACGCTCGACGAGCTGCTGATCATCGTCGACAGGCACGCCACGGCCGACTCCTACATGAAGGCGGAAATCTTAGTAGATGCGTCCGGTAAGGTGGCGCCTCAGGCCCCTCGGACTCCGGCTGGCGAGACCAGTCGGCGACAGCAACCAAGTGACAACAAGCGGAAGGCCACTCAGCCGGCTTCCACGAGCCGGCAAGTGGCGACAGTCGAGGATCAGCAGCCGGAAGGGCAGCCTGCACCCAAGCGGCAGAAGGGCGGCAAGTCCAACTGGTTGTCTGCCTTCTCATATGAGCAGACCCTCGATGCACCCTACAAATTCCATAGTGGCGCGAAGCCGTCCAACCACACCACACGGAAGTGTCATTGGCTCACCAGGATTGCTAAGGGAGATGGCCTCCTACCTCCTCCACCTGCCGGCCCACTGCCTCCTCAGCCCCAGCAGCCGGCGGCCCGGCCAGTCGGCACTATACAAGACGAGTATCCAGAAGAGCACGAAGGTTATGTTGTGTTCACCAGTGTGGCCGATGACAGATGCAACAGACGGTAGCAACTGCAAGAAGTGCAAGTAGTGGCCTCGAGTGCTCCAGAATTCATGCATTGGTCCGAGAAGCCTATCAGTTGGAGCAGGGCCGACCACCCGGAGGTGATGCCTTCCCCAAGTTCATATGCCCTAGTCCTAGATGCTACCTTTGCAACGGAGGGGCGGGCAACATGGTTCTCCAGAATCCTGATAGATGGCGGCAGCAGCATCAATATCCTGTACCGTGACACAATGGAGAAGTTGGAAATCAAGCAGAAGCAGCTCATCCCCAGTCGGACTATATTCCATGGCATAGTTCCTGGCCTTTCCTGCTCATCAATCGGCAAAATCCAAATTGATGTCCTCTTCGGAGACAAAAATCATTTTTGCCGTGAGCCAGTATGGTTTGAAGTAGTGGACCTCGAAAGCCCCTATCATGCATTACTTGGCCGACCAGCTCTGGCCAAGTTCATGGCAGTCCCCCACTATGCTTACCTCAAGATGAAGATGCCGAGTACCAAGGGGATCCTGACCGTAGTCGGAGACTACAAGAAGTCGGTCGCTTGCGCCACAGATAGTAGCCTGCTGGCCGAGTCCCTCGTGATTGCAGCTGAGAAACAACTCCTTGACCGGGCGGTGGCGTTGGCACGCAAGAAGCCGGAAATGTCACCCATCCCCAAGGAGTCGGAGGTTGAGGGCTCGTTCAAGCCGGCCAAGGAAACAAAGAAGATACCCTTGGACCCGGAGCACCCGGAGAGGCACGCTGTCGTAGGTACGAACCTTGACAGCAAATAGGAAAGCGAGCTCGTCGATTTCCTCCATGAGAATCGGGACATCTTTGCATGGTCTCCCAAAGACAAGGCGGGTGTTCCGATGGATTTTGCCGAGCACAAACTACACGTCTGATCTGACGCCAAGCCGGTCAGGCAGCCCTTGCGCCGCCTGTTGGAAGAGAAGAGAAGAGTTGTTGGAGAAGAGATAGCCCGGCTTCTAGCAACCGGATTCTTCATGGAAGTGTTCTTCCCCAAGTGGCTGGCCAACCCAGTCCTAGTATTGAAGAAGAATAAGCAGTGGCGCATGTGCATCGACTATACCAGTCTCAACAAAGCTTGCCCCAAGATCCCTTTGCTCTACCAAGAATTGACCAAGTGATAGACTCCACATCCGGATGTGAGCTGTTGAGCTTCTTGGATGCATACTCAGGGTACCACCAGATAAAGTTGAACCCGGTCGACAGGCTGAAGACCGCCTTCATCATGCCGTTTGGAGCCTTCTGCTACCTGACCATGACATTCAGCTTGCAAAATGCCGGCGCCACATTTCAGCATTGCATGCAGAAGTGCCTCCTCAAGCAACTCGGCAGAAATGCTCATGTCTATGTGGATGATGTGGTGGTGAAGATGGAGAAACGAGACACACTACTAGAAGATCTCAAGGAAACCTTCGAGAACCTGCGCCGATTCCAGATCAAGCTCAACCCGGAGAAGTGCATCTTTGGAGTGCCAGCCGGCCAACTTCTTGGCTTCCTGGTCTCGGAGCGCGGCATAGAGTGCAACCCTGTGAAGATCAAGGCCACTGAGAAGATGAAGGTGCCCACCCGACTGCTGGACGTGCATAAACTCACCGGCTGCTTGGCATCAATTAGCCGTTTCATCAGTCGGCTGGGCGAGAAGGCTCTTCCCCTGTACCAGCTCATGAAGAAGACCACTTTTTTCGACTGGAACGACAAGGCGGACGAGGCTTTTCTCCAACTCAAGAAGATGCTGGCAACTGCACCTATCCTGGCGGCTCCGACTGAAAAGGAGCCCATGCTCCTCTACATCGCAGCCACCAGCCGGGTTGTCAGCATAGTCATTGTGGTAGAACGCAAGGAGGAGGATAGAGCATTGCCGGTCCAGAGACCGGTGTATTACTTGAGCGAAGTATTGTACGCCTCCAAGCAAAACTACCCACATTATCAGAAGATGTGCTATGGCGTGCACTTTGCCGCCAAGAAGCTGAATCCTTACTTTAAAGAGCACCCAATAACTGTCATCTGCACGGCTCCGCTTCCTGAGATCATTGGAAGCCAGGATGCTTCTGGCCGAGTGGCCAAGTGGGCCATTGATCTGGCCCCCTACACCATCTACTACCAGCCTCGCACCGCCATCAAGTCACAAGTCTTGGCTGACTTCCTCGTCGACTGGGCCGAGACCCAGTACTTGCCGCCAG
The DNA here is from genome assembly GCF_002162155.2 of Triticum dicoccoides. Taxonomy (NCBI): domain Eukaryota; kingdom Viridiplantae; phylum Streptophyta; class Magnoliopsida; order Poales; family Poaceae; genus Triticum; species Triticum dicoccoides. The sequence continues at coordinate 484,755,045 of NC_041389.1, read as the reverse complement.
CACCAGACTCCACCAATTGGCGTATGCACTTTGATGGTTCAAAGATGCGCACCGGTCTGGGAGCCGGCGTCGTCCTCACCTCTCCCAAGGGCGACAAGCTCAAATATGTGTTGCAAGTCCACTTTGCCGCCTCCAACAATGTAGCAGAATATGAGGCACTCATACATGGACTCTGGCTTGCCAAGGAACTCGGCATTCGCCGGATCTTGTGCTATGGTGACTCCGACTTGGTGATCCAGCAGTCATCAAGCGACTGGGACGCCAAGGATGCAAATATGGCAAGCTACCGCTTCCTCGTGCAGCAACCCAGTGGATACTTTGACGGGTGCGATTTTCTCCATGTGCCAAGAAATGACAATGAACAAGCAGATGCCTTGGCATGGATTGGCTCCACCCGACAAGCAATACCAGCCGGCGTCACCCTACACCGCCTTCTCAAGCCACCCGTCAAGCCGTCCCCAGAATCAGATTCCATCTTCGTGCCGGCCCCTCCTGAAGCAGTCAGATCCGACTTGAGGATCCCAGAAGCCGGCACGGGGACTTTGGCAGCCGGCCCGGGGACTGCTGCAGTTGCACCCGGCTCGGGGACTCCAGAACCCGGACCGGGGACTTCAATAGTTGGCCCGGGGACTTCTTCAACTCAGCAGGCGGAAGCAGTTGCCAACTCGCCACCTCCCGACCCAACCGCCCTCATATAAGTTGTAGTTGTGGCAGTAGAAGAAATAGCAGTACTGTCCTGGGCTCAGCCAATCCTCAAATTTTTGGTGAACAAAGAACTGCCGACTGATGAGATCTCAGCCAGACAGGTGCAACGGCGAGCAGCGGCATACACCATCATCAATAGAGAGCTGGTGTGGCGCAGTTTCACAGCTGTGTACTAGCACTACGTAGAGCCAGCGAAAGGCCAAGCAATCCTCAGAGATATTCACCAGGGAGAATGTGGCCACCATGCAGCCTCAAGAGCACTTGTTGACAAAGCCTTTCGCCATGGTTTCTTCTGGCCGACTACTCTCGAAGAGGCCAAAGAGTTGGTGCAGAAGTGCCAAGGGTGCCAAAGATTCCTCTCCAAGCCTCATTTGCCAACCTCTGCACTCAAGACTATTCCCATAGCTTGGCCCTTTGCAGTTTGGGGTATGGATATGGTGGGGCCATTCAAAACAGCTCGGGGCGGCATGACTCATTTACTTGTAGCTGTGGACAAGTTCACCAAGTGGATAGAGGCAAAGCCAATCAAGAAACTGAATGGGCCGACTGCTATGACCTTCATCGCCGACATCACCACTCGGTACGGCATACCACATAGCACCATCACCGACAACGGCACAAATTTTGCCAAAGGAGCCTTGGCTCGTTTCTACCCGACTCAGGGCATCCGACTGGACTTAGCGTCTGTTGCCCACCCGCAGTCAAATGGCGAGGTTGAGCGAGCAAACGGCCTCATCTTGTCCGGCATCAAGCCCCGACTGGTAGAGCCTCTAGAGCGTTCGGCCGGCTGCTGGCTCGATGAGCTGCCGGCCGTCCTCTGGAGCCTGAGCACAAATCCGAACAAGTCGACCGGCTTCAGGCCCTTTCTTCCTCGTTTATGGTGCTGAAGCCGTCATCTTGACGGACATAGAGTTCGACTCCCCGCGAGTCACCATGTACACCGAGGCGGACGCCAAGGAGGCGCGAGAAGACGTCGTTGACTTGCTGGAGGAGGGCCAGCTATTGGCACTCAGCCGGTCCGCCATCTACCAGCAAAGTCTGCGCCGGTACTATAACCGCAAGGTGAGGCCAAGATCCTTCCAGGAGGAAGACCTTGTGCTCCGGCTGATCTAGTGAACAGCCGACCAGCACAAGTTCTCGGTACCTTGGGAAGTCCCTTTCATCATCAGCAAGGTGCTGGGCAACGATTCCTACTATCTGATCGACGCCCAGAAGCCCAGAGCATGCAAGAGAGATGATTCAGGCAAAGAGACGGAGAGGCCATGGAACGCAAACCTCCTCCGAAGGTTTTACAGTTGAGAGCATCGGCCCGGAGGCTTGCCGCCTTCTGCTATATGCCGCCTCGTGCAGCCGGACAAGTAGTGTGTCGGCACTAGACACTTCCTTTGCCAGAAGCCACAGCTCGCAGAGCGACTGCACGGCGGGCAGGGGTCGCAAAACGGTGCCCACATGAAAAACGACATCGCACCTATTTGTCCAGCTGCCGAGCAGGCGGCCGGCTGGCTCCTACTTTTATTGCCAACACTCCGAATGGCTAAGTACTAGCCCTCCTACAAATGGCTAAGTACTCAACCCAGCCGCAGTCCGTAGAGTGGCTGCTTGGCTGGCAAGAGGATAGCCAAGGGAGGGCGGCAAAGGAAAAAACCAAGGAGTAAAAGGCAAGGAAAGATAGAAGTCGACAAAGCAAACCATGAATGATGATAAGATATTTACATGGATAAAGGCCTACTAGCCGTCATTTAACAAAGTTTGACATACACCCCGCAGGTGGAATTGCGAAATTTAAACAAGTTGTCCAGATTCTAGCAAACAGGAAAAAAGAAAAGTATCCTAAGGAGCAGCGGAAGACTCCGGGTGGGCAGAGCTGGCGGGCACAGCGGAGGACTCAGGCGGTGCATCGGGGCCGGCAGTACCAGTCGGCGCGGCAGAGGGCTCTGGCCGAACGTCAGAGTCGGCTGTACCGCCTGACGCGACAGGCGGCTCCGACGGGGCGGCAGAGCTGACAGCGGCGGCTGGAATGGCGGAGGGCTAGACGGCGGAGTTGGTGGCACCCGTCGGAGGATTCGGTGGCTGGTCGATTCCCGCCTGGCCACCTCCGGCAGCAGTCGGCGCTTTGGAGCGCGGATCGTTGCTTGAGGCCCGGTCAGGTTGGGGCTGACCATCTGGCCCAACCTCCGGCAGGTCGACGTCCCTCTCCTCCTCCTCCTCCTCCTCCTCCACTTCCTCCTCCTCCCCTTCATCTCTGGAGTCGATGACCTTGGCCGAGTCCTCGCTGTCCTCCGTGTTCAGCCTGAGCCACTCCTGCGGTGCCTCGGCGCCTTCCTCGACCACCTCCGGAACGAAGATACTGGTGTCGGTGAAGTCGGCGATCGCCGCCGCCCTGTTGACAAGATCGGCTTCCACCGCCACCAGCTCCTCCTGCGCCTCCAGTCGGAACGTGGCTAGCTGGGCTAAATCCAGCTTAGGATACCACACCTTGGCAAACTCCAAGGCCTAGCGCGCTCCTGCCCGGGCAACGGAGCCCTTCCATGCTTCCAGGCGGCCGGCCGCCACCTCCAGCCAGTCGGTAGTCCGACTCGGGGTGCACGGAGCCGGCAAACCTGGCCAGAGGGCAGAGATCGCCTGAGCCCCGACACGCTGGAGACGGCGCAACATTGGATGGGCAGGCCGAAGACGGGCATAGATGCTGAGGATTTGTTCGCCAAGAGTCCGGGGAGCGTCAGCGGCGATCTGCGTGCCTTCCGCCCTCCGCTCCTCGCGCTGCGCCTCGAACATCTGGATCGCGGCAACAGAGTGGCCCGGGAAGAAATCTGCTCGGGCAGAAGGCAAGAAAAACAAAGTCAGAAACAAGCTGTCGGCTTAGACAAAGAAATAAGAAGAATAAAGCTTACCGTCAACCAAGTCCTCAATGCTGTTGAAGTAGGCAGTCATCTGGGCTTCCTTGTCGGCCCAGGCGGAGTGCTCGACCTCAAACTCGGCGAGAAGGTCGGCCTCCTTCGTCTTGGCCTCCTACTGGGCCGCCTTGAGGGCCTCCGCCTACTCGACAAGCTGAGTGACCAGCCGGTCTCGCTCCTCGGCCATCTTGCTGCACTCCACCTCCTTGCCCCGCAGGGCGGTGTTGGCTTCACCCAGCTGCTGCTGCAAGGTGGCGTTGACCTCTGAAAAGGGGAAAAGAAGAAAGAGCATCAGTCAAAAAGATAAAGAGGGACACAGTTGCCAGGAGATCCGGCCCGACTGCTCAGCAGTTGGCCCGAATCTTGGGGACTACAGCCCGCGGGTGTGCCATCACGCCCCGTAGAGAATAAGCAGTCAACAAAGGTAGGGTCACTGAGGAGATTCGGCCCGACTACTCAGCAGTCGGCCCGAACCTCAGGGACTACAGCCCGCGGGTGCGCCAGCGCACCCCCGCGAAATAAGAAGAAAGAAGAAGCTTACTCCGGCTCTCGGACAGATGGGAGGTCTGCGTCTCCAGCTCCCGGACCGTGGAGTTGTAGGCGACCGCGCGAAGATTGTGGTAGTCCTGTAGAAGGGACACCAGACGAAGTCAGCATTCGACACTTGCAAGATAAAGTTCCGGCCCGCCTAATCAGCAGCCGCCCCGGAACTTGGGGACTACACCCAATGGGTGCGCTTGCGCGCCCCCAAGAGAGAAGCAAGAAGATTAACCAACGAAGAAAGCCAAAAATAACTTACGCGGATGGCTGCCCGCGAGTCCAGGAAAGCCTCATTGCAGCGCTTGAGGGCTTTGGCTTCGGCCCGGAGTTTGGCCTGGACGTCGAGGGACGCCTGGTTCAGGGCGCCCGTCCCGCCCCCGCGTATCCAGGCGACTGACGCGATGTTGGTCGCTTCAGTGTTAGGGATTGACGAGCTCGCGACGCCGGCCTCTAGCTGCCGCGGTGCTGAAGCTGCCTTCTCAAGATGACGACGTACGGGTGTGCGGACCTCAGGAGTAAGGTACATCACCACCACGTCCCCGGCGGGTGGCACCGGCGGCCAGGCCGGCTGCTCGGTCCGCGTCTCGCTCATAGGTGGCGGCGGCGGCACAATGACGTCCAGCATGGCCACGTCGCCGCCCTGCCTCTCCATGAACGGCTGCTCGTCGCCGGCTCCCCTGGATGTTGCCTCAAACTCCAACGGAGGCGGCACAGTGTTCAAAGGCGTCACGAGCAGTGGCTCCTGACGACGTGCAGCCTCCGTGAGCCGCTCCCTCTCTGCGGCTTCGGCCTCCGCCTGCGCTAACCTCCTCGCCGCGGATGCTGCGGCCTTGTCCGCCTCCGGCTTCGCTAGGCGGTCGGCCTCTTCCTCACGCGCCCCACGCGTTCCATTTCGTCTCCTCCCGGAGGTCGGTGGCCGGGTCAATCCACCGGCTGGTGGAGGAGGTCGCTGACGGCCTGATGACCGAGGCGGCTCCTGACCTCTGAGAGTTAGCGGGGCCCTGGGATAAGAAGACAAGTCAGAAAACTTTCTCAGGCCGGATCGGCGATGAAGCAGAAGGCATGGGAAGAACACTTACGCTGACACCATAGCCGGCGCCTTCGGTTGCCTTTGGTACTTGGCCACCTTGGCTGCGGCTTCCTTCCGCCTGGTCGCCGCGACCAGGTTCTTGGGTTTCTTGGGTCCGCTGGAAAACAGGGCAGCGCCTTGCCTCCGCTTGCGCTTGCCGCCACGGGCGGGCGGCCTAGAAGAGGGGCCGGCACCAGTGTTGGCAGTGCTCCGGGCGGGGCGCGGCTCGTCGTCATCATCATCGTCGTCGGGCCAAGTCTCCACGCCGCCGCCCTCCTCGGAGCCACCTGCGTCACCTCCGCTGCCTGTTGCGTCATCCGCCAGGGCGGCCGCCCCCATGTCAGGGTCGTCCACGTCACTCACCGCCCTGTCCGGCAGGTAGTCACGACCTAGACCCAAGATGGCGGCCGTCGCCTCGGACATATAAATCTACACTCCAGAAGGGAGTCGCACCACGACAAGAACAAGACTAGAAAAAACATATCAGAAGGAAGAGTTGAAGAAACTTACGGCAGGCGGCGGATCATCGCGCAAGTACGGCTGCTTCTCGTACCGCCACTCTGCCTCCGACACCTTGAGGTCAGAGATCTCATTCACCATTCGTGCGACCTCATCAGTCGGCATCTGCTTCGTGCACAGCCGACTGGGGTTATGGTGCCCGCTCATCCGGAAGATTGGATGAGGGCGGCTCTGGAGCGGGAGAACCCGACGTTCGACGAATGCGATCAGGAGGTTGGAGGCCACGAGGCCCTTCGACTCATGGAGCACCCGGAGTCGGCCGATGGCGGCCACTGCGTCTGGCGTCACCGGTTTCTGCTTGTAGCCCCAGTTAGGCCGGAGCCCGGTGGAAGGGCCGGCCTCGTAGGCCGGCAGATTGAGGAAGTCCGCACCAGGATCCACGTTCTCGACGTAGAAGTAGTACTGCTGCCACATCTTCACGGACTGCGCCAGCTTGATGATGGGGAAGGCGTTCCGCTTCGCCGGCCGGCGCACGACGACGAAACCACCACACTCGGTCGCCGTATCTTTGGCGGAGGTGCCGAGCTTCCCGTAGAAGAACGCTCCCCACAGCTCGACACTACTAGGGAAAACCTTATACGCAGAAATTTAGCAACAGCGCGGGTCAAAAAGGGCGCTAGTGCTAGATAGCAGTAGCGATCGAGAAAAAACCGCGCTAGAGATACAATCTTAGCAGTAGCGCGTGTAGTGGCAAAAGCGCTACTACTAATATTCCCATTGCTAAAATGATAGGCTACGCATAGCAGTAGCGGGCTCGGAAGAAGCGCGCTACCGCTAGGGCATAAGTAGTAGCGCGTTTCCTATGAAGAGCGCTACTACTAATGGAAATAAAATAAGATGAAAAACAAATAGAAAAGTAAATGAAAATGAAAGAAATAGAAAATGGAGAAAGGAAAAAATAAAATGCAAAGCAAAATAAATGAAAAAGCGAAAAAATGGAGGAAGGCATAGCAGTAGCGTTTGTTCGTAAGAGGCGCTATAGCTAACATAGCTGCAACGCGTGTCCTAGACCCCCGCTATAGAAATAGAAAAGGAAATTAAAAAATGGAAGAAAATTACATAGCTATAGCAGCAACGCGTTTTTTAAAAACCGCTATAGCTATCTTAGCTATAGCGCGTTTTACGAAATGCGCTACCGCTAAGTTTGACTTAACCAAAAAGCTGTTTCCCCCCGGCCACCACTTCTCCCCCAAATCCCTCGACCCACCCCGCCACTGTCTCCCCGATTTGTCGTCGCCCCACTTCGCCTCCGTCTCCTATCGACGTCGACGCCACCAGAGCCGTGCGTCGTCGACGCCACCGGAGCCGCCCCCAATGCCACGGAGCCGCGCAACCTCATCAACACCACCGGAGCCGCCCCCAACGCCACCAGAGCCGTCGTTGATGCCACCGGATCCTCCCTCACCCCAACTGCCTCCCTCGCCGTCAAAGGAGACGCCCCTGCCTCCCTCGCCACCACTGCCTCCTCACCACCACCGGAGCCATCCTCTGTAATCCCCCACCCCTCCTCTCTCTCTCATGCATAGGTTAGCTAGTTTAATTAGGTTAATTATCTAGGTTAACTAGTTAGGGCTTTGACAGAGAAGTAGTTACGTTAACTAGTTTAATTAGGTTAATTATCTAGGTTAGTGCAAAATTTTAGTTAGGGCTTTGACAGAGAACTCAGGTTAACTAGTTTAATTAGGTTAATTATCTTGGTTAATTAGTGCAAACTTTTATTTAGAGCTTTGACAGAGAACTAGCTGCGTTAACTAGTATAATTAGGTTAATTATCTAGGTAAACTAGATTAACTAACTAGGTTAAATAGGTAGGTTAATTAGGTTCGTTGGATTAACAAGCTAGGTTAAGTAGGTTGGCTAGGTTAGAGGAAAATTTTATTTTAGAGCATTAGGTCAGAAGGGTTAGAGAAATGGAATCCCTTTGCAATTTAATTGGGTTCTGTCCTAGGTAGAGAAGGGTTAGAGATAATAATGTGTGTTTGTGTGAGAGAGAGGAATAGCTAGATCAACATAATTTGGGTTCTGTCCTAGGCAGAGAAGTGTTTAGTGAGGTCATTTTGCAAAGGTTTTTGATTTTTGAAAAGACCACTATTTTTGAAGGAAAAGAATTTAGGCAAATTTTATTTTAAAGATGATCCCTTCCTAGACTTTTATTGTTGATTATATCTTTTCTTTGAAGTGGTCATGTTATATCTTTTCATTGAAGTGGTTCAATTGTGCCCAAGTGGCTTTGTTGTTTCTAGGGAATGATGCTGAGTGGCCTGTGTTTTGCCGAAATGTTGATTCATTTCTGTTCCGGTAAATTTTAGGTTCTCGATTTGTCCACTTTTTAGCAAAGGTCATGCCGAAATTTTCCGTGAATTTCGGCATGACTTGTGCTACAAACTAGGACATATCGAGTGCCCGGGATTTGCCGCACCAGGAAGGAGTCAACATTCCTGCAAAACAGTAGGCCTTTTTTATGTCACTATTCATTTTATTAGGTCTAGAATTAATTGACTAGATTTAATCATAGGAAACATGGCTAGCAACAATGAAGGACAGGGTTCTGGTGATTGCGACGACGTCTACCAGGCGGCAGATGAATTTTTAGCCTTATCGACGATTAACCGATGTTGTTGCTAGGCCCACCGGTGGCATCGAGGACCGAGACCGACACGCAGATCAGTGCTAAGACTGAGACCGGCGCTGAGACTCAGACCGGCATCGAGACCAGCGCTGAGACTGAGATCAGTGCTGCCTCGGGGAGCGGAGCCGGTGTAGAACCGAAAGCAAAGAGGCAACGGCTTCCTAACAAACACATGACTACTAGACTGGTGGTCACGGAGGTGGACGATGGCAATTTTGAGCCAAAGGCGCCCGAGGAAGCGTGCTCGTGCTACGGTAATCAAATAGGCTGCATCGTACGGACAACCGCCACCATAAACGATGAGAAACTACAGAAGATAGAAAATATGAGGAGCTCCCTCCTAAAGAAGTTTCACCAGATATTCTTGTTCCCGGGCCGGAATGAGAAGGATTATGAAGATCCATACGAGGACCCGACAATGAAGAAGATAAACAAACACACCATGACCAAGTTTAGCGACTCGTTAGCCGCCTGGAAAACTCGAGTGAAAGCAAAGATCATCGACAAGAAGGAACCCTACTCCGAGATTGTAAAGGATAATCCGACAATCACGGAAGAGCAGTTTCAAATATTGAAGGAGGCTTGCGAGGCCGAAGCTGCCAAAAAAAGTCTAAGTACATGAAGGGGCTTCAAGAGAGGAACATTGGGAGCCACCACCTCGGAAGCCGTGGTTACGGCGGAAAGAGGTCCAAATGGGCCAAGGAGGACGCGGAAGCCGTGAGTCTGGTCATCCCAGACCCCTTGGCGGATTTCACCATCCCGCAGGAGCGTGACGTCCTGAGGGCCCGGCACCGTTGGGACCTAGTGGAGATGGTTTACGAGACAACACCGGTCATTACGGAGTTCATGAGACTGCTGGTTATTTTAGTTTCTGATCAATTCGACCGCACACGTTAGTCATATTTGTAAACGATCCTTGTGCCTTTTGCAGAGAGAGCAGCACCGGATTGCGGCCGAAAGCGACTCGCCGTCTGAGGCATTGGCGAGGCCAAAGTGGGACACTCATTTCAACCGGGCGTTAAACATATTGAAACGACAACTGGTGGATACTCGACCGTCGTATGGATGCGTGCACGGTGTCGGAGACGGCGCCACATGGAAGAAGTACTACCGAGAGACCACGGAGGAGAGAAAGGAAAGACAGAGGTTAACTGAAGAAAACATCGACAAGAAGGTTGAGATTGCGGTTGAGAGGAAATCATCTCAGACAGTCGCAATAGCGGTAGCTGCCACAAAATAGGTGGTTGCATATTTGTCTACTTCCTTGGTGACGGGCGTTTTCACTTGGACAAGGCAAAATCCAGAAAAAAATGCAGATGACTTTCCCCTTGCTGACTTCTTGGGAGCACCTGCTCCTGCACCGGCTCCCGCACCTGCTCCCGCAGCGGCTCCCGCACCGGCTCCCGCACCGGACGTCCTCGGCGGTGCTTCATCTTTGGCTGAGCTCGACGCCCTCACGGTATCTGTCACACTGGCCCCCTTCAATATAAATGTATAATCTCCTGTTTTTGTTGCCTTTCAGATGTCTCACGTCGGAGACTTTTCTTTGCAGGCCAACGAAACCCCGTGCACCATATTGTACACCATCGGTGACCAGAAGGTGGACGTGGGGAAGGCGATGATAATGGAGCCGAAGGAACCATTGTTCCATAGCCGGCCGATCCCTCCGAACATCTTCAAGGTTTCCGTGGCCAGTGTCAAACCGGGCCACGAGAATTTGCCTCCTCCAATACTACTGGTGGATGACGAGGAGACACCGCAGCGGCTTGGTGATTGTTGCAATGGGTGGGTCCTGTTGTGGCCAAAGAGTCTGCTTTGTCTGGAGGCGGTCGGGAGCACACCCACGAGCATGGAGCCTCAGCAAGGTATGAACATCAACAGCCCACCTACCCAATTAGCGTCGGGTGTCGGGTTGGGTGATAGCGGACGGGGTAAGGAGGAGGCTCCATTAGTCGCCGATGATGTTGCCATGGATGATGATGAGGACGATGGTGGCGCTGAACAGTATGTCTATACTGGCGCCTCCTCAGGGTTTGAGCGTCATGAGTCGGTGCCTGAATTGCCGTCTAACGTATTATGGACGACCTTCCGGTAGTTGTAGGACCTTGAGAAGAGGTGTCTAGAGGGGGGGTGATTAGACACTAAGTACCAAAGTTGCAGTTTTAACCCTTTTTAGGTTTAAGTGGAGTTTAGGCACAAGTTTAACATTCATAACACATAGCAAGAAGGCATGCAAAGAGTATGTGAGCAGCGGAAAGTAAAGCATGCAACTTGCAAGAATGTAAAGGGAAGGGTTTTGGAGGATTCAAACACAATTGGAGACACGGATGTTTTTGGCGTGGTTCCGATAGGTGGTGCTATCGTACAGCCACGTTGATGGAGACTTCAACCCACGAAGGGTAACGGTTGCGCGAGTCCATGGAGGGCTCTACCCAAGAAGGGTCCACGAAGAAGCAACCTTGTCTATCCCCCATGGCCGTCGCCCACGAAGGACTTGCCTCACTAGCGGTAGATCTTCACGAAGTAGGCAATCTCCTTGCCCTTACAAACTCCTTGGTTCAACTCCACAATCTTTGTCGGAGGCTCCCAAGTGACACCTAGCCAATCTAGGAGACACCACTCTCCAAGAAGTAACAAATGGTGCGTTGAGGATGAACTCCTTGCTCTTGTGCTTCAAATGATAGTCTCCCTAACACTCAACTCTCTCTCATAGGATTTGGATCTGGTGGAAAGAAGATTTGAGTGGAAAGCAACTTGGGGAAGGCTAGAGATCAAGATTCATATGGTAGGAATGGAATATCTTGGCCTCAACACATGAGTAGGTAGTTCTCTCTCAGAAATAGGATGCTGGAAGTGTAGGTTTAGTCTGATGGCTCTCTCCACGAATGAAGAGGAGGTGGAGGGGTATATATAGCCTCCACACAAAATCTAACCGTTACACACAATTTAGCAAACTCGGTGGGACCGAATCAGCTGTCACAGCCCCAGATCAGCCTTGCTTGACTTTGCTTGCTCATCATGTCATCATGTTTAAATTACTAAGAAACTTGAAATGGGGATGTTGAAACCCTAGCACTAAATGAATTCAACTAGGGCTTACTAAAATCTTTTCAATGAAACCAAAATGCCCTTCATAAATGTTCACCATCTTTGGTCCTGGCTAAACCCTCTGCCAAAAATGGTTTCATATTTTTGGAGGCTATTCTGGATTTTTGAATTAAATCATAAAGTATTTGCATTTGGGCATTTAAATGCTAATAAATATTTTAAATGCTCAAATAATCATAAACTAAAATGTTTTCTGTTGGTTATACTTCAAACAGTGACATTGAGCAGTTTCATGATTTTTGGAAATGCCCTGGCATTTTTATTAAAGCCAAACACAATTACAGAAAATAGAAAATGAAAATAAAAGAGAGAGAAAGGAACCTACCAAACTTACCTGCACCCACCTGCGGCCCGCTACTGTAGCCTGCTGGCAGCCCAGTTGGCTGCCCAGCCCACCAGCGCCCCCTTGTCATCTTCCTCCTCTACCAGGAGGACAAACAGGTGCGTGGCGAGCGCCGATGCTGCCCCGGCCACCTCCTGCTTTCCCGGCCACCTCCTGCTTCCCTGGCCACCTCCTGCTTCCCCGGCCCCTCCTAGCAACGCCACGACGATGCCCCGTGTCCCCTCGCTCTTTTCCCTCACCCGCTGCATCCTCTCCCCTCCCTGGCTCTCTCCCTTGAGCTCATCCGAGCGCAGCCGTCGCCGCCGACCAGCGCTCGTGCGGCCGCAACCATCCCCAAGCCTCTCCGACATGCCCTCGAGCTCCACCGGTCCTCCCTCGTCCTCCTCGTCGTCTCACGCGACCAGAAAAGCCCCGCCGCGCCGTCCCCGCCCCGTTCTTCCTCCTTCGGCCATGGAGATCGCCAGTGATTTTTTACCGTCACCGAGCCTTCCCCGAGCACGCCGAGGCCACCTATGCACTCTCGGTGAGCCCCTCTTCCTCTCCCCTCTTCTCTCAAGCTCGCGCTCGTCCCCTAGCTTCATTTTCCACCGCGGACGAGAGCTTCTCGCCACCGGCCATGGCGTGGCCGTGGCCACTGCCACCACAGCTCGTTCCCGAGCCCACCGTCGTGCTCACCACGATCTCATGAGCCCGTAGACACGCACAGCGCCTCCTCCCGTGCTCTGTAGTGCCACCCCGAGATTGCCCGAGCTACTGCCGCCGCCAAAGCTCGTCGCCGGCGATGCTCCGGCCACTCCCCGGCCAAACCATCACCACGGCTGGATGCGGGCGAACACCAGCTGCCCGTAGCTGCTCTCCGCGTAGCAAATGAAGCCCTGTGGGCAAAATCCGCAGCACGCCGCCGCGTCTGGCCTCGCCGGCGGCTAAACGCCGACAGGCTTTGACCCGTTGACCGGCGGGTTTGACCCCGCTGACCTAGTTGACTAGGTGGGGCCCTCTGCTAATTAACCTAGTTTCGGTTTAATCAGAATTAGTTAGTCTAATTAGCTACTGACAAGCGGGACCCACTGGGCAGGTTGACCTGGACGCCCCCGTTGACCCCCTGACGTCACTCTGATGCACTGTTGATGCAATAACTAATTTCTGGATTTATTTTTATTTAGAAAATTCCAGAAATTATTGCAAACTTCTAAAAAATCATAGAAAATCAACCGTAGCTCCAAATCAAATAATTTATATATGAAAAATTATCAGAAAAATCCAAAGAATCTGTTTATGGCATTTTCATGCATGTTAGAACAACTTATGGCTATTGTTTAGGACAAATCATTGAATAGCATTTAAATAACCACATGTGGAGTTTGAATTTGAACCTAGGGTTCAAACCAACTTCATTTAACTTGCTGCTAGTTGCATTAGCTCAAACCACATCATATTGCCATGTCATGATCATGCATCATATTGTGCATTGCATTGATTGTGTTCTTCCTTGTTTGCCGGTATTTGTCCCCTCTTGATAGACGTGTACCGATGATGTGATCGATGACACCGATGAAGAACTATACTATCTTCAGAAGTGCCAGGCAAGCAAAACCCCCTTGTTCATTCTGATACAATCCCACTCTCTCGCTCCTGCTCTCTTTTACTGCATTAGGACAACAACGATTCATCTGTTACTTGCTGCGGTAGCTGAACCCTTTATCCTCTGCATGACCTGTCATTGCCACAGTAAATAGATGAAACCCACTAGCATGAGTAGGAGTTGTTTGAGCCCTGATGTGCCTACTCATTCATGCTTGTTTGTCATGCCTGCTATTGCTTAGAGTTGTGTTAGGTCTGATTCATCAGGGATGAATTGGAGTGTGGTGAACATGTCCTACTGTTGAGAGCTAAGTGTGTGAACACGATTTGGTAAAGGTAGCGGTGAGAGGCCATGTAGGAGTACATGGTGGGTTGTCTCATTGCAGCCGTCCTCAGGAACTGAGTTCTGTGTTTGTGATCCATGAATAGTTACTACCACACATTGGGTTCCGGTAACTCGACCCCTCTCGACTTATTAATCAACATGATCTCTGTCCAGGAGTTGCAACTAGTTTCTGGTGTTTGTAGGTAGTGTTAGTAGTCTACCAAGTGGCACCCGGTACAGGTGGGCTTGGGACAGACTAGGCACAGTGGCCCGGTGTATCAAGTGGCACCCGGATGGTGGACTTGGGAACCCTGCACACATCATTTGGGGCCGTGAGCGACACCCCGGCCGGATCTCCTTGCGGATGGAACCCGAATAGGCGATAAACCTGGACGAGAGACTTGTGTGGTTAGTCAGGTCGTGGCCGACACCCTCGCTGGGCTTCCGCTTGAAGGTTGCCGAGTACATGTCGTGTAAACGACGGTAAGTGGTGAGAGAGTGTGTGAAGGAGTACACCCCTGCAGGGTTAATATGATCTATTCGAATAGCCGTGTCCGCGGTAAAGGACTTCTGGGTTGCCTGTACAGTTCATAGACAAGTGAAAGTGGATACTCTAAAATACGCAAGATGAGCATGAGTGCTATGGATGGCGTTCTCGTAGGGAGATGGGAGCGGATCCATAGTGGTGTATTGATATGGTGAATATGTGGACTCGTGTGCGCCACCTCAAAAGAGTTACTTGCAGTCGTAGTTCAGGATAGCCACCGAGTCAAAGCTGGCTTGCTGCAGTTAAACCCCACCATCCCCTTTGTCGACAATGATGCATATGTAGTTACTTCTGATGTAAGTCTTGCTGGGTACATTTGTACTCACGTTGCTTAATTTATGTTTTGGCAGAGAGATTTCAGTCTCGCTAGTAGATCCACGTGGACTTCGATGTTTAGCTTGTTACCTCAGCTACGATCTTGTGCCCTCGGCAGGATCTGGTAGATAGTCAGGCTTCTCAGTCTTTTTCATTTGTAGATGTCTGTACTCAGACATGTTAAGCTTCCGCATGTGCTTTGACTTGTATGCTCTGATTGTTGGGTCATGAGACCCATGATTGTAATATCTCGCTCCTCAGAGCCTACTGAATAAAATACTTGAGTTGTAGAGTCATGTTGTGATGCCATGTTGTATTTGCACATATCGAGCATATTGTGTGTATGTTATTGAAATGCTTGGTATGTGTGGGATCTGACTATCTAGTTGTTTATCCTTAGTAGCCTCTCTTACCGGGAAATGTCTCCTAGTGCTTCCACTGAGCCATGGTAGCTTGCTACTACTCCAGAACACTTAGGCTGGTCGGCATGTGTCCTTCTTCGTTCCTGTGTCTGTCCCTTCGGGGAAATGTCACGCGATGAATACCGGAGTCCTGTTAGCCCACTACAGCCCGGTTCACCGGAGTCAGCCTGGATTCACTCGTTGATGACCGACACGTTCGATGCTGGGTCATGGATGCCTGTCCCTGTAAGTTTGTGCCACTTTGGGTTTAGGACTAGCCATGTCAGCCCGGGCTCCTTATCATATGGATGCTAGCGACACTATCATATACGTGTGCCAAAAGGCGCAAACGGTCCTGGGCAAAGGTAAGGCGACACCCGTGGGGATACCATGCGTGAGGCCGCAAAGTGATATGAGGTGTTACATGCTAGATCGATGTGGCATTGAGTCGGGGTCCTGACAGCTTTGGTATCAGAGCTTGACTGCCTGTAGGATTACCAAGCCAAACTGGTCAAAGTTGAGTCTAGAAATTCTTTAGTTATATAAGGGAATTGATTGTGGGATGGAACGTAAGGCTCTTTTTACTCCTTATATCTCATGCCCTTCTGATCTGAGTCATCTTATCTTTCCCGCGGGGTTAAGAACTAGGCTTCTCTTCATTCTATCAGGATCACGTGTTACTAATCTGTAGACTTATAGAATTGTTGGATTTAAGCCTCGGTTCAGTTCCTACTACTTCCGTATGATAATTTTTGATCTCGAAACCTTGATATTATGCTTCTGAGTGGTTATGCCACAATTTTTGTAGCATGTCCCAAATCTTTTCGAGCATTTACAACCGTTATGCTGTCCGAGTCATCCCAGGTTTCTAAACAATCTGATGCACTTGCAAAATCCTTTCCCTCTGGTTTCGATGTTCTTCTATGCCAGGTTAATCACACAAATTGTTGAGTTGAGGTACTCTATTGCCTTGACATATATGTTGGACTTTTTATTATGACCCTAGGTGTCTTAGGGGATCATCTAGTAGTCTAGCCATGTTTTGTGATCCCAGTGTGATGATTCTGGCCTTTATTCTCGAAAGCATCCTGTGATGCCACATAGTTAGTAGGCATTCTACTCCTGGGTCTCCGAACCCGAGATTCACCCTACCTACTTCATGTTGATAGTGTTTGCTAGTCCCTTTAGGATACTAGTAACCTTTGCGATAGTCCTCAAGGTCCGTGGTATTTCCTTCTTCCAAATACTATGAACCACTTATGGCAGAAGTTTGTTGGATCAAAAGATCACAACAGGAATATCCTCGATGAGTTCTCCATTCTATATTGTGGCTCTGCCAGTTCTACCTTTCTGCATGGGTTATCCGGAAGAAATATGTTGAACTTCGTTCGACATGCTAAACCATGCATCCACAACTTAGAAAATCGTATGTTCCTTTGAGTTGTCCCTCTTTAGTTGTCTTCTGACCCTCGTCTATCAATTGATAGTCAAGAGTATGTGTGCATTCGTTCATCAATGTCTATTACTCTTGTGGTCCATCATGCCATTCTATTCCAGAATGACTAGGAGAAATGAACTCCAGTACCTCATCCATATCTAGGATTGGGTCAAAGTAGTCATACTCCGCAGACCAAAATACTAATCCAGTTTTTGTTCTGTTCTACCCTGAAGTATTACCCTCTTTATGTCAAGAAAGTCATAGGAATTACACACCATCCTATGAACTCTTGATACAGTGATACTTCTCGCCCTCATTAGTCATTTATCAGCTCCCGTGTTGTTCAAACATGAATGCCGACAGATGAACTATGATGTGTGAAATCAATACCCTAGCAACTAGCTGCTTGGTAGAAAATGGACAATATTCTCATTCTTAGCATGTTGGTTATTGAATCATCATTCTAAGATTTATCGTGCTACCTAGTCCATTCTCCTGGTGCACTCCTCGATCAATGAGTTAGGATTATTTCGAATCCTCGCTCTTTTGATCATATCATCTTGCCCTGAAAAGCAAGACTGCTCTCGAGCTTAATAGCATATCGGTGGTTCGTGATTTTCCGAATATCTTCTCGGAAGTATCACCAGGTTGTCACCTGACCGCTATGTTGAGTCGTGAGCTAGTTGGTTTTCTCTAACCACCCCTTCTCCAAGAATCCGTGTTGGATACCCTGAGCTAGTTGGTTAAGCTAAACAACAACTTGGAGAGTTGGAAGATAAAGCTTGTCCGACCTAGTTCATTCCAAAGGGATATCCTTGTGCGTGTGTGTTGAAGAAAGATGATATCTTTATTGGTTGATCCTTGTGATCAATTGTTGGATCTATTATCTTACCCAAACCTTTGATTTGAGTATGGGCTATCGTCAAATCAAATCAGAACCAACGATATTCGTAATGTTGTCTTACTCGTGGTTGTTCCTCGAGCATACACCATTATATCTTTCGGGTCTGACCAATGCTATCACCTTGTTCACATAATTGTGGAATTCCACTAATATGGAAACCTGGATGAATTGTTGTTGAGCCCATCAGCAGCATTTTGTCTCCTCCATGATTCATGTTGAACATTAACCTAGTGTTGGAAACTTTGTAAGCAATGCCTTCGTGTTCCGTTCATGAAGCTTGTGCTTTGATGGAAGAAGAGACTTCCTCTAATTCACGTGCACTTGATGTAAGTTGCCGCCGTGGATCTGAGAAAGATTATTTTTGCTTTTAGGGAATCGTTCCAAGTTGGTCATGCACATGTGTGAAGTACTCTATGGTTTGGTAGGTTGGCCGCCTCCATTCTATATGGGTTTCCTAGCACACCAAGCCACTGATTGATTTGCTTGAGGAAAAGGAGTTTGTTGTTCTAATTCTAGATCATGCACAAGACTCCAATATCCTCGATGATGGTTCCCAACCAGAACTCGGTAGTGTTTATTGTAAGACTTCTACGTGGTCATGCTTGTCTTGGACAGCGTGTTCACATGTATGTAGCAGAAACAACTCATGTTTTGGAGCTTGCTATCGTAGTTCATTTCCCGAGAATCTCGCAATGTCATCTCGTCGATTTGTGTTGCAAACTTTCATTTTACTTTCTAGGCTCAATGAGTCTAGATTATTCTCACACCAACCAGATCTGAATCTCAGGCAGATATGATGGTTGGAACATTTCCCAAGAACTATAATAATAGTCTTTCTGTAACCGGTTAAGTGGATGTCGTGGCCAACACACCCAGCCGGAAGACCTATTATTGTAGTATCTTGATTGAAGAACTTGGCCACCTCCCCATAAGGATTTCGTAGGACTTACTCCCTAGTTGTTCCTTATGGATTTTTGTGTTCCCGAAGACCGACCTTTTACTTGATGTTCTAGATATCAAACCATATCTATGAATGGGTTACACTAGCACATCAAGGAGAACATTAGAAGCGGAGTGCTAAATGTCTCTCGGTCGATCATCCAGATTTTGTTCCCTTGGCCCCGCCAAGGTGAAATCTGAGAAGGTGTTATCTTCTTTTGCATCTGCATCTTCCATCTGTATTCATCATGGTAGTATGTTGTGTTGCCAGGATCCTTGACACGGATATTGGTAAAACCTTGATGAATATGGAAATGCTCAAGTTCTTGAGAGCACGCGCAAGCAAAATCATCCCTTGAGTTGTTTTCAACAAAGTAATCCACATCATCTAGTCTAATCCGGGTATGCCATTCTACTGAAACCCTCCAAACGATCGCTCGAGAATTGCCTTAGGCTGGTATAAAGAGTTTCAATGATCTCTAAATCAAAGGTAATTCTGTTTGCCACCTAAGGGGATATATCTACGAGTCACCATCCCTAAGGTGTCTCGTTGTGGTATCATGGCAACTCAACTCCTCGCTACGTTGACAACCGTTCACCACCCTCTTAAGTGTGGAATCGTTGCCTACCTAGTGAACCTTCATCATCCGTTTCACTCCATCCCTTCAAATGTATGCTTCGTGACTCAGCTCGAGAGATGTTGCTATGCCTCATTCCGTGAGTTAATCCTGAGTTGTTCGATCTTCGAGAAGATCGATCCTTCTAGAGTCTCCTTCTCTTCTTGTCATGTCAGCTGGAGTTCTCAGAACAAGACGGCAAGACAAAGATGGTGATCGAATCAACGCCCCTATGAAGTGCAACCTGGATCGTGAAGATTGTGCTAGTTTGCGTTCCCCTTCATCTTACCCTAGCTTGAATCTCAGGACGAGATTTTTGTTTAGTGGAGGTGAGCTGTCACATCCCCAGATCAGCCTTGCTTGACTTTGCCTGCTCATCATGTCATCATGTTTAAATTACTAAGAAACTTGAAATGGGGATGTTGAAACCCTAGCACTAAATGTATTCAACTAGGGCTTACTAAAATCTTTTCAATGAAACCAAAATGCCCTTCATAAATGTTCACCATCTTTGGTCCTGGCTAAACCCTCTGCCAAAAATGGTTTCATATTTTTGGAGGCTATTCTGGATTTTTGAATTAAATCATAAAGTATTTGCATTTGGGCATTTAAATGCTAATAAATATTTTAAATGCTCAAATAATCATAAACTAAAATGTTTTTTGTTGGTTATACTTCAAACAGTGACATTGAGCAGTTTCATGATTTTTGGAAATGCCCTGGCATTTTTATTAAAGCCAAACACAATTACCGAAAATAAAAAATGAAAATAAAAGAGAGAGAAAGGAACCTACCAAACTTACCTGCACCCACCTGCGGCCCGCTACTGTAGCCTGCTGGCAGCCCAGTTGGCTGCCCAGCCCACCAGCGCCCCCTTGTCATCTTCCTCCTCCTCACCCACTGCATCCTCTCCCCTCCCTGGCTCTCTCCCTTGAGCTCATCCGAGCGCAGCCGTCGCCGCCGACCAGCGCTCGCGCGGCCGCAGCCATCCCCAAGCCTCTCCGACACGCCCTCGAGCTCCGTCGGTCCTCCCTCGTCCTCCTCGTCGTCTCACGCGACCAGAAGAGCCCCGGCGCGCCGTCCCCGCCCCGTTCTTCGTCCTTCGGCAATGGAGATCACCGGCGATTTTCCGCCGTCACCGAGCCTTCCCTGAGCACGCCGAGGCCACCTATGCACTCTCGGTGAGCCCCTCTTCCTCTCCCCTCTTCTCTCAAGCTCGCGCTCGTCCCCTAGCTTCATTTTCCATCGCGGCCGAGTGCTTCTCGCCGCCGGCCATGGCGTGGCCGAGGCCACGGCCACCACAGCTCATTCCCGAGCCCACCGTCGTGCTCACCACGATCTCATGAGCCCGTAGACACGCACAGCGCCTCCTCCCTTGCTCTGTAGTGCCACCCCGAGATTGCCCGAGCTACTGCCGCCGCCAAAGCTCGTCGCCGGCGATGCTCCGACCACTCCCCGACCAAACCATCACCACGGCTGGATGCGGGCGAACACCAGCTGCCCGTAGCTGCTCTCCGTGTAGCAAATGATGCCCTGTGGGCAAAATTCGCAGCACGCCGCCGCGTCTGGCCTCGCCGGCGGCTAAACGCCGGCAGGCTTTGACCCGTTGACCGGCGGGTTTGACCCCGCTGACCTAGTTGACTAGGTGGGGCCCTCTGCTAATTAACCTAGTTTAGGTTTAATCAGAATTAGTTAGTCTAATTAGCTACTGACAAGCGGGACCCACTGGTCAGGTTGACCTGGACGCCCCCGTTGACCCCTGTCATGCCCAATATGCGACCCTATCCAAAAGGAACTCGAAGGTCCCACCCAGGATAGACCCGCATATTGAAACGCTTTTGCAAGGTGGATATCATTACATCAACATTACAATATAGAGGGGGATACATACAAGAGGCATACAATGCCACATGAATACAACATCACAATACATAAGAGCATCATCCGACTACGGATGGAACACAAACAGAAACTCAAACGACATCCACCCTGCTAGCCCAGGCTGCCGACCTGGAACCTATCCCCTGATCGAAGAAGAAGTAGAAGAAGAAATCAACGCAAGCAAGCATCGCTCTCGCGTCATGATCATCGCACAACCTGTACCTGCAACTGTTGTTGTAGTAATTTGTGAGCCACGAGGACTCAATAATCCCATTACCATGGGTATCAAGACTAGCAAAGCTTAAAGGGAAAGGAAGGGGTAAAGTGGTGAGGCTGCAGCAGCGACTAAGCATATATGGTGGCTAACATACACAAATAAGAGCGAGAAGAGAACAAAAGGAACGGTCGTGAAGCTAGCAATGATCAAGAAGTGATCCTAAACTCCTACTTACATCAAACATAACACAGAAACCGTGTTCACTTCCCGGACTCCACCGAGAAGAGACCATCACGGCTACACACACGGTTGATGCGTTTTAATTCGGATCTGGTGTCAAGTTATCTACAACCGGACATTAACAAATTCCCATCTGCCTATAACCGCAGGCACGGCTTTCGAAAGATTATACCCTGCAGGGGTGTCCCAACTTAGCCCATGACAAGCTCTCGCGATCAACGAAGGAATAGACCTTCTCCCAGGAAAACCCGATCAGACTCGAAATCCCGGTTTACAAGACATTTCGACAATGGTAAAACAAGACCAGCAAAGCCGCCCGATGCGCCGACAAATCCGGATAGGAGCTGCACATATCTCGTTCTCAGGGCAACACCGGATGAGACAGGCTACGAGTAAAACCAGACCTCGAGTTGCCCCAAGGGGGCCCCGCAGGCGGCTCGGTTCGGACCAACACTTAGACAAGCACTGGCCCGGGGGGGGGGCTAAAATGAAGATGACCCTCGGGTTAGCCGACCCAAGGGAAAAGGATAGGTGGTGGTGAGGCAAATGGTAAAACCAAGGTTGGGCCTTGCTGGAGGAGTTTTATTCAAAGCGAACTGTCAAGGGGGTCCCATAAATCACCCGACCGCGTAAGGAACACAAAATCTGGGAACCTAACACTGGTATGACGAAAACTAGGGCGGCAAGAGTGGAACAAAACACCAAGCAAAAGGCCGAGTCTTCCACCCTTTACCAAGTATATAGATGCATTAATAATATAAGAGATATTGTGATATCCCAACCAAAATCCTATCCACCATGGAGAAATCTTCAACTTCACCTGCAACTAGCAACGCTATAAGAGGGGCTGAGCAAAGCGGTAACATAGCCAAACAACGGTTTGCATAGGAAAGGTGTCAAAGGTTAGAGGCTGACATGGCAATTTGGGATGGCTTGATAAACAGGTAATAGGTAGCGCAGCATAGCGCTAGAACGAAACAACTAGCATAGCAATGATAGTAGTGAGATCCAGGGTAGCGGTCATCTTGCCTGAAATCCCGCAAGGAAGAAGAACGAGTCCATGAAGAAGACGAACGGATGAAGCCGAACCAAGCGTAGACGAACGAATCCTCACGATCGCAACGAAATGGGAACTATCGAAAGGAAGCACACAACATAGTAAACACACCACACATGAACAAGGCATGATGCACGAACAAGCATGATGCAAGACAAGACTACATGAAGCTACTCATGGCAAGGGATGATGCAAACAAGAACAACACATAAAGGCAAGTTTAAATGAGGCCGGGAACAACATATTACAATTCCGGTAAGTCCTCATATGCATATTTCGAAATTGGTCCAGATCTGAATAAACCTTATGTTCAAGTTGTTAAACATCAAGTTAAGATGCACAAAGATGATCTACACGAGATTCTAGTCAAGTTACATATAAAGTTCACTTAGTTCGGAGCTACGGCGTAGAAGATATGAGCAAAACAAGTTAAACATGGCATTGATTCAAAATGCACCCAAACATCAAGCAAACACCTCAAAACAAGGATGCAACATGATAATATGAAACTACATGCAATTCTAAGCAAATTTGATATAGAGCACACTCAAAACGGAGCAACGGTTCAACACATGCACACTATACAAGTTTAAAGGACAAGCTGTCCAAAACAGCGACTAGGCATATTGCAAGCATCAAAACAACATGCTACAGGACCTCAACAAGAAAATAAAAGGCATGGGCATGAAGTACAGGTAAAGCATTACAAAACATGAACACTGAGCTATCTCCAGAAATCACTAGAACATGCTCAAACACACATGGTAAGATTGCATGTTATAACAATTTCAGACTTTGCAGAAAATAACATCACGATGCAATGTTTAGAGCTATCAAACAACATGTTACAAGAACTTATAATAGCAAAACAAGACATGGCAAGAGTCTACTAAATGCATAGATCAAAATTCCCTTACTGACCATAAGCCAAAAGGATCAGAAAATATGATGGAACCCACGTAAACATGGCAAGTTATTATACAGATTCAAACATGGCAGAAACAGAATTATGAAGGCATGTTAATGAGCTTGTGCAACTCACTACAGATCATTACATGGCATGGCAAGGCACCCAACAGTAAGAAGGCATATTTGTGAAGCTAAGCATGGCAAGAGCAAGGTCATAGGGTGCATGGATCACTAGGAAAACACATGGGAACAAGTGAACTTAATGTTAACAGGCTGACAGCAACATATTCAAGCAACTTTGGAGCAAGATATGAACAAGCTACAACAAGCTATAAATGCAGCCAGGGGCATGTATGGTTAGAGGATGACATGTAGATCAAAACATGTTTATAGAACATCACCAGATTAGGCATAGAATGATTAGTAGCAACATATTTATATAGCATCACGAAATAACACATTCAGCCTAGCAAAACAGCAACATCATGTGACCTACTTAACAAGATCGATTCACTCACCACAAGTCATTGCATGACAATATAAGCATAGCATAATCAAGAAGACATGTTTGTGAAACAAACCAAGTCAAGAACAAGTCCATAGCATGCAAGGATAAACTATAGCAAGCTTGGCCAAATTGAATAACAAGTAAACAATCTGCCAGGAAACATTTTGAAGCAAAAGTAGAGCACTCAAATGACATGCTAGACTACTCCATAATTGCAACAAAGGGCATGAATGGATAGACAATAACCTATTGTTCAAAACTCCCTTACTGAAGTATCTCAAAATATGCATGGATCTCTCTGTAGCATCAAGTTTACATGGCATTAAAATAATAGCAGAACAGGGACTAAAATCAGCAACATCACGGTGCCTAGTTTGCATGCTTGTGCTAGTCACCACATTGATCACAAAAATACATGGTAAGCACCTCTGTAAAGAAGACATAGCATAGTTCAAAACACATGAAGACATCAACCTCATAGGATGCACACATCAATCATGGCAAAAATGACAAAAGAGCTCGTTCTGATAACAGACAGCAGATAACACCATGAAGCACTCTTACAATGATGATTCAGGCAACAAGATGACCTCAAATGAATATGATGCAATGGAATGAAATGATGTACTCGTCGAGACGAACAATTTGACATATTACACGCACGAAACGGAGCAACGGATGCAGAGATATGGCATGATGAACATGGCAAGAAAATTACACAGATCTGGGACTTGGTCGTTTACTGAAAAAAAAACAGACGGGCGCTATATGGCTATATGACGCACAGGGCGCGGGATAGGGGTAAAGCTCACCCATGGGCTGAGCCCAGAAGTGGAGAGGCCAGGGCAGGCCGGGCGCTGGGCTGGGCCTCCCGCTGGAGCAGGCTGGGCCGAGGCCCACGCGGGGGTCCCGAGTGCCGCACGGGAGGAGCAGCTCCTCTGCTCGGTCCCGAGCTCGTTCATGGCGGCGGCGGCAGCAGACCTCGCCGGATCCACCTGATCCGGGCAAGGCGGCGGCAAGGGAGGCCGGGAACCGGTGGATCGGGTCTCCGGGTACCGGATCCAGCGGTGGAGGAGCTTCACGGGCGGGGCGGCAGGCACAGGAAGGCGAGGCCTAAGCGAGAGGAGGCGAGGCGCGGGCGGGCGGCCTGAGTGCGGCACCGGGCGCGGGCGGCCGGGGTGAGGAGGCGCCGCCGAGGCGGCAGGCGGAGGGAGGCGACCGGGCGGAGGCGCGCGGTGCTCCGGCGAAGTCCGGTGGCGGCGGCGCTCAACTGCGGCGGCGGGGCCGATGTCGCGACGGCGGGGTTCGTCGGCGACAGGGCGGATGGAGGAGCCATGGGGCTTGGGCGCGTGCGCGGGCTGACCGGGTGGATCGGGCCCGCCGTGGCCCGGAGCAGGCCGGAGATGGGCTCCGCGGGCCCGGCGGCGAAGTGGGCGCGGGGGAGGTGAGGTGGCGGCTCCAGATTGGTCGGGCAACGTGGCGGCTGGACATGTCCGGCGCGCGAGGGGAGCGGGGCTAGGGTTTGGACCCAGGATTTCGGGGGAGAGGGCATATTTATAGTTTCTGGGAGCTAGGAGAGTCCAAATGAGGAGCGGTTTTCGCCCACACGATCGTGATCGAACGAGCGAGAGCATGGAGGGGAGTTAGATGGGTTTTAGGCCAGTTGGAAGGGGTGTTGGGCTGCAAAGAGAGAGAGGCTTTACAGTTACCCGGTTAACCGTTGGAGTATCAAACGACCTCCAAATGACACGAAACTTGACAGGCGGTCTGTCGATGGTATACCAAGGCCGCTTGGCAAGACTCGGGCCATTCTGAGAAAGTTTAACACCTGCTCACAACAAGAGACCACAAGGGGAACGCCGGAGGACATAGGAGCGCTGGATTGCAAAACGGACAACGGGGAAAAAGCTCGGATGCATGAGACGTACACGTATGCAATGCAATGCACATGATGACATGATAAAATGCAACACGCAAGCAAATGACATGGCAATGACAGCGAATAACTGGCAGACACCTGGCGCATCGGATCCGGGGCGTTACAACACTCCTCCACTAACAAGAGATCTCGTCCCGAGATCTTAGGACCGAGACGGAAGGGAAAAGGGATGAGGTGAAACAAGGGCTCAAGAGCAAAGAATCGAGAGCACTCGAGAAGGAAAAGAGGAACGACGAGGATGACGAGAATCAAATGCTCATGGAAACACGATAGACTCTGAAAGCACTCCGGTTTGAACAATATAAGAAACGAATAAGACTGAAAGGATTTAGATAGCACTCCGACTGAAACATTAAGGAATAGAACACGAGCTTCACCGAATGAGATGGCACTTGACGAGATGAACAATGCAATGCCTCCGGAAGGATTGAAAGAATTGAATGAAAAGAACTGTGAAGGAAGGATTAAACGGATTTGAATATCTGAGGAGAACGAAGAAATGTAAAACTCCACTTCAGAAGAAAATGAAGAATTATTTGCGCT
The DNA here is from genome assembly GCF_002162155.2 of Triticum dicoccoides. Lineage (NCBI taxonomy): Eukaryota > Viridiplantae > Streptophyta > Magnoliopsida > Poales > Poaceae > Triticum > Triticum dicoccoides. The sequence goes on along the minus strand of NC_041389.1, from coordinate 484,728,877 downwards.
TCGAGACGCGAGAAGAAAAGATATTTGAGCTCCACCAACAAAATCTTGATGAACTCTTGAAGAATGAATTAAATCATGAAGAACCACCATGAAGAACTCCGTTGACAAAAAGGATGATGAGATAGAATGAAAGGATGCAAGAATAAGATGAGCCTTGCGATGATTTAGATGGAGGTTCCGACGAAATGGCTGAGGAAATTTAACTCCGGAAAAGAAAAGATGAAAAACACTTGGAACTAGAATTTATTCATCAAGAACAAACTCTGAAGAAAAGGATTAATCACTTAGAGGAAATAAGAATAAGATTTATTGTATGCTTATCCTTCATCAAAATAAATTGATGACGAGCAATGGATTTTTCATACTACTTATTCTTCTTGAAAAGGATTGAGAAGTGACATATCGCAAACTTGAGAAGGTCTTCATGAACCACCGATAGGATTTGAAAGAACGAGTGAGTACAAAATGGTAATCAAGGAAAAAGAATCTGAAGGAACCACCGTTAGAATTCGGAAATGACCGACGAAAGAGAATGAATCACCGGGAAGAATTGGAAGAACAAATATGCTTGAGGTAATTTAGATGCACAAGAAGGAAGAGATAACGAGCTGATTAAAGGAAACTTGAACGAAGCACCGAGATAATTGGATAACGGTAACTGAAATGTGAGGACAAAGAATTCTTCTGGAATGATGGCCTCCGGTGAAAAGAAACGAGAAAACAACTTCTGACATACCCCGGATGGTTAAGAAAAGAAATATCCGACAAATGGAATAATTCGAGAGGATAGCATGAAGCTAGAACCACGGAACTTCAAGAGAACGGACAAGATTTAAGATGAACTCTTCTTCGATCTTCAAATGACGACGAGAAACAGCACCAAAATTAACTGAGATACTCCGGGAGAATGAAAAGCAGAGAGGTTGAGCCAACAATGAAATGATTTTAAATCGATCTTGGAAAAGCATCTGACTGATGAAATCATACTTACGTCAAACTTAAAAAGAATTTGAGAATAGCTCCGAGAAATTAGAAGAGTCAGGTAAGATCCTGGGAAGAGACCTGTGGGTTAAGGCCCACTGAAGAGATAACACCGTTGAAAAGGATTGTTGAACAGATAGATGAAGCACCGGAACAGTTGAAATATTTGAATGAGGTGACAACCTCGAATTAATTCAAACACAAACGAATCTCCTGAGAAGTCTTGAACTCCGGAATGATTGAATGGCGAGAGGCAAACGAGCAAGGAGAACACTTGATCCAAGGAAAAGAATGTGATCAACACCGAAAAAAAACTTGAATTGAGTGCACCGGGAAAAGAAAGGGATGAAGCATGACGAACGAGACGAGAATTCACCGGTTGAAATGATTGACGAAAGACTGAAGGGTTCCGCACGAATGAAATTGATGGTCGAAAGAGACTCAGGCTCCGGGAAGAAAAGGGTGGGAGGGCGGGAAAAACAAAGGCAACTTGGAAGGGGAAACGATGAATATCTTGAAGAGAAAACACCGGTTGATATCATTGAGGAAAGAATGCAAAGACTTCGCACGAGTAGGATGGATACTCGATTACGGACTCTGGCTCAAAGAAGAAAAGGGAGGGCGGGTGGGAAAAGAAAACAACTGAGGATTGAACTCAAAGATGAAGAGGCTCGAGTCGACTTGACGAGAAATGCACCGGATGAAAAGAGCTGAGAACCAACGATCGGAAAACCAACTGCGTGATCCTAAAGAAAATTTTTGAATGGGAAGAGGAGTAATTCAAAACACCTACGTCAAGATTCCTTACCAGAGCGACGAAGGGACTGAGGAGTAAAAATAATTCCTACTCTCCGATATAACTAGACTCTGAAAATAGTTTTTTATTCTAGACTCAACAACGGCCAGACTACACGATCAATCAAGGGGGCTCCTAGGGTCGGTCGAGGCTCTGATACCAACTTGTCACACCCAATATGCGACCCTATCCAAAAGGAACTCGAAGGTCCCACCCAGGATAGACCCGCATATTGAAACGCTTTTGCAAGGTGGATATCATTACATCAACATTACAATATAGAGGGGGATACATACAAGAGGCATACAATGCCACATGAATACAACATCACAATACATAAGAGCATCATCCGACTACGGATGGAACACAAACAGAAACTGAAACGACATCCACCTTGCTAGCCCAGGCTGCCGACCTGGAACCTATCCCCTGATCGAAGAAGAAGCAGAAGAAGAACTCAACCCAAGCAAGCATCGCTCTCGCGTCATGATCATCGCACAACCTGTACCTGCAACTGTTGTTGTAATAATCTGTGACCCACGAGGACTCAGCAATCCCATTACCATGGGTATCAAGACTAGCAAAGCTTAAAGGGAAAGGAAGGGGTAAAGTGGTGAGGCTGCAGCAGCGACTAAGCATATATGCTGGCTAACATACGCAAATAAGAGCGAGAAGAGAACAAAAGGAACTGTCGTGAAGCTAGCAATGATCAAGAAGTGTTCCTGAACTCCTACTTACGTCAAACATAACACAGAAACCGTGTTCACTTCCCGGACTCCACCGAGAAGAGACCATCACGGCTACACACACGGTTGATGCGTTTTAATTCGGATCTGGTGTCAAGTTATCTACAAATGGACATAACAAATTCCATCTGCCTATAACCGCAGGCACGGCTTTCAAAAGATTATACCCTGCAGGGGTGTCCCAACTTAGCCCATGACAAGCTCTCGCGATCAATGAAGGAATAGACCTTCTCCCAGGAAGACCCGATCAGACTCGGAATCCCGGTTTACAAGACATTTCGACAATGGTAAAATAAGACCAGCAAAGCCGCCCGATGCGCTAACAAATCCCGATAGGAGCTGCACATATCTCGTTCTCAGGGCAACACCGGATGAGACAGGCTACGAGTAAAACCAGACCTCGAGTTGCCCCGAGGGGGCCCCGCAGGCGGCTCGGTTCGGACCAACACTTAGACAAGCACTGGCCCGGGGGGGGGGGTTAAACTGAAGATGACCCTCGGGTTGGCCGACCCAAGGGAAAAGGATAGGTGGTGGTGAGGCAAATGGTAAAACCAAGGTTGGGCCTTGCTGGAGGAGTTTTATTCAAAGCGAACTGTCAAGGGGGTCCCATAAATCACCCGACCGCGTAAGGAACGCAAAATCCGGGAACATAACACGGTATGACGGAAACTTGGGCGGCAAGAGTGGAACAAAACACCAGGCAAAAGGCCGAGTCTTCCACCCTTTACCAAGTATATAGATGCATTAATAATATAAGAGATATTGTGATATCCCAACCAAAATCCTGTCCACCATGGAGAAATCTTCAACTTCACCTGCAACTAGCAACACTATAAGAGGGGCTGAGCAAAGCGGTAACATAGCCAAACAACGGTTTGCATAGCAAAGGTGTCAAAGGTTAGAGGCTGACATGGCAAGTTGGGATGGCTTGATAAACAGGTAATAGGTAGCGCAGCATAGCGATAGAACGAAACAACTAGCATAGCAATGATAGTAGTGAGATCCAGGGTAGCGGTCATCTTGCCTGAAATCCCACAAGGAAGAAGAACGAGTCAATGAAGAAGACGAACGGATGAAGCCGAACCAAGCGTAGACGAACGAATCCTCACGATCGCAACGAAACGGGAACTATCGAAAGGAAGCACACAACATAGTAAACACACCACACATGAACAAGGCATGATGCACGAACAAGCATGATGCAAGACAAGACTACATGAAGCTACTCATGGCAAGGGATGATGCAAACAAGAACAACACATCAAGGCAAGTTTAAATGAGGCCGGGAACAACATATTACAATTCCGGTAAGTCCTCATATGCATATTTAGAAATTGGTCCAGATCTGAATAAACCTTATGTTCAAGTTGTTAAACATCAAGTTAAGATGCACAAAGATGATCTACACGAGATTCTAGTCAAGTTACATATAAAGTTCACTTAGTTCGGAGCTACGGCGTAGAAGATATGAGCAAAACAAGTTAAACATGGCATTGATGCAAAATGCACCCAAACATCAAGCAAACACCTCAAAACAAGGATGCAACATGATAATATGAAACTACATGCAATTCTAAGCAAATTTGATATAGAGCACACTCAAAACGGAGCAACGGTTCAACACATGCACACTATACAGCGACTAGGCATATTGCAAGCATCAAAACAACATGCTACAGGACCTCAACTAGAAAACAAAAGGCATGGGCATGACGTACAGGTAAAGTATTACAAAACATGAACACTGAGCTATCTCCAGAAATCACTAGAACATGCTCAAACACACATGGTAAGATTGCATGTTATAACAATTTCAGACTTTGCAGAAAATAACATCACGATGCAATGTTTAGAGCTATCAAACAACATGTTACAGGAACTTATAATAGCAAAACAAGACATGGCATGAGTCTACTAAATGCATAGATCAAAAGTCCCTTACTGACCATAAGCCAAAAGGATCAGAAAATATGATGGCACCCACGTAAACATGGCAAGTTATTATACAGATTCAAACATGGCAGAAATAGAATTATGAAGGCATGTTAATGACCTTGTGCAACTCACTACAGATCATTGCATGGCATGGCAAGGCACCCAACAGTAAGAAGGCATATTTGTGAAGCTAAGCATGGCAAGAGCAAGGTCATAGGGTGCATGGATCACTAGGAAAACACATGGGAACAAGTGAACTTAATGTTAACAGGCTGACAGCAACATTTTCAAGCAACTTTGGAGCAAGATATGGACAAGCTACAGCAATCTATAAATGCAGCCAGGGGCATGTATGGTTAGAGGATGACATGTAGATCAAAACATGTTTATATAACATCACCAGATTAGGCATAGAATGATTAGTAGCAACATGTTTATATAGCGTCACGAAATAACAGATTCAGCTTAGCAAAACAGCAACATCATGTGACCTACTTAACAAGCTCGATTCACTCACCACAAGTCATTGCATGACAATATAAGCATAGCATCATCAAGAAGACATGTTTGTGAAACAAACCAAGTCAAGAACAAGTCCATAGCATGCAAGGATCAACTATAGCAAGCTTGGCCAAATTGAATAACAAGTAAACAATCTGCCAGGAAACATTTTGAAGCAAAAGTAGAGCACTCAAATGACATGCTAGACTACTCCATAATTGCAACAAAGGGCATTAATGGATAGACAATAACCTATTGTTCAAAACTCCCTTACTGAACTATCTCAAAATATGCATGGATCTCTCTGTAGCATCAAGTTTACATGGCATCAAAATAATAGTAGAACAGGGACTAAAATCAGCAACATCACGATGCCTAGTTTGCATGCTTGTGCTAGTCACCACATTGATCACAAAAATACATGGTAAGCACCTCTGTAAAGAAGACATAGCATAGTTCAAAACACATGAAGACATCAACCTCATAGGATGCACACATCAATCATGGCAAAAATGACAAAAGAGCTCGTTCTGATAACAGACATTAGATAACACCATGAAGCACTCTTACAATGATGATTCAGGCATCAAGATGACCTCAAATGAATATGACGCAATGGAATGAAATGATGTACTCGTCGAGACGAACAATTTGACATATTACACGCATGAAACGGAGCTACGGATGCAGAGATATGGCATGATGAACATGGAAAGAAAATTACACAGATCTGAGACTTGGTCGTTTACTGAAAAAAACCAGACGGGCGCTATACGGCTATATGACGCACAGCGCGCGGGATAGGGGCAAAGTTCACCCATGGGCTGAGCCCAGAAGTGGAGAGGCCGGGGCAGGCCGGGCGCTGGGCTGGGCCTCCGGCTGGAGCAGGCTGGGCCGAGGTCCACGTGGGGGTGCCGAGTGCCGCACGGGAGGAGCAACTCCTCTGCTCGCTCCCGAGCTCGTTCATGGCGGCGGCGGCAGCAGACCTCGCCGGATCCGCCTGATCCGGGCAAGGCGGCGGCAAGGGAGGCCGGGAACCGGTGGATCGGGTCTCCGGGCACCGGATCCAGCGGTGGAGGAGCTTCACGGGCGGGGCGGCAGGCGCGGGGAGGCGCGGCCGGAGCGAGAGGAGGCGAGGCGCGGGCGGGCGGCCTGAGCGCGGCACCGGGCGCGGGCGGCCGGGGTGAGGAGGCGCCGTCGAGGCGGCAGGCGGAGGGAGGCGACCGGGCGGAGGCGCGCGGTGCTCCGGCGAAGTCCGGTGGCGGCGGCGC
>NC_041389.1:484663614-484722350 GCF_002162155.2 Triticum dicoccoides | reverse complement strand
TCGGGCGCGTGCGCGGGCTGACCGGGCGGATCGGGCCCGCCGTGGCCCGGAGCGGGGCCCGGCGGCGAAGTGGGCGCGGGGGAGGTGAGGTGGCGGCTTCAGATTGGTCGGGCGACGTGGCGGCTGGACATGTCCGGCGGGGCTGGACATGTCCGATGCGCGAGGGGAGCGGGGCTAGGGTTTGGACCCGGGATTTCGGGGGAGAGGGCATATTTATAGTTTCTGGGAGCTAGGAGAGTCCAAATGAGGAGCGGTTTTCGCCCACACGATCGTGATCGAACGGCCGAGAGCATGGAGGGGAGTTAGATGGGTTTTGGGCCAGTTAGAAGGGGTGTTTGGATGCAAAGAGAGAGAGGCTTTACGGTTACCCGGTTAACCGTTGGAGTATCAAACGACCTCCAAATGACACGAAACTTGACAGGCGGTCTACGGATGGTATACCAAGGCCGCTTGGCAAGACTTGGGCCATTCCGAGAGAGTTTAACACCTTCTCACAACAAGAGACCACAAGGGGAACGCCGGAGGACATAGGAGTGCGGGATTGCAAAACGGACAACGGGGAAAAAGCTCGGATGCATGAGACGAACACGTATGCAATGCAATGCACATGATGACATGATAAAATGCAACACGCAAGCAAATGACATGGCAATGACAGCGAATAACTGGCAGACACCTGGCGCATCGGATTCGGGGTGTTACAACCCCCTAACGTCACTCTGACGCACTGCTGATGGAATAACTAATCTCTGGATTTATTTTTATTTAGAAAATTCCAGAAATTGTTGCAAACTTCTAAAAATCATAGAAAATCAACCGTAGCTCCAAATCAAATAATTTATATATGAAAAATTATCAGAAAAATCCAAAGAATCTGTTTATGGCATTTTCATGCATGTTAGAACAACTTATGGCTACTGTTTAGGACAAATCATTGAATAGCATTTAAATAACCACATGTGGAATTTGAATTTGAACCTAGGGTTCAAACCAACTTCATTTAACTTGCTGCTAGTTGCATTAGCTCAAACCACAGCATATTGCCATGTCATGATCATGCATCACATTGTGCATTGCATCGATTGTGTTCTTCCTTGTTTGCCGGTATTTGTCCCCTCTTGATAGACGTGTACTGACGATGTGATCGATGACACCGATGAAGAACTATACTATCTTCAGAAGTGCCAGGCAAGCAAAACCCCCTTGTTCATTCCGATACAATCCCACTCTCTCACTCCTGCTCTCTTTTACTGCATTAGGACAACAACGATTCATCTGTTACTTGCTGCGGTAGCTGAACCCCTTTATCCTCTGCATGACCTGTCATTGCCACAATAAATAGATGAAACCCACTATCATGAGTAGGAGTTGTTTGAGCCCTGATGTGCCTACTCATTCATGCTTGTTTGTCATGCCTGCTATTGCTTAGAGTTGTGTCAGGTCTGATTCATCGGGGATGAATTGGAGTGTGGTGAACATGTCCTACTGTTGAGAGCTAAGTGTGTGAACACGATTTGGTAAAGGTAGCGGTGAGAGGCCATGTAGGAGTACATGGTGGGTTGTCTCATTGCAGCCGTCCTCAGGAACTGAGTTGTGTGTTTGTGATCCATGAATAGTTACTACCACACATTGGGTTCCGGTAACTCGACCCCTCTCGACTTATTAATCAACATGATCTCTGTCCAGGAGTTGCAACTAGTTTCTGGTGTTTGTAGGTAGTGTTAGTAGTCTACCAAGTGGCACCCGGTACAGGTGGGCTTGGGATAGACTAGGCACAGTAGCCCGGTGTATCAAGTGGCACCCGGATGGTGGACTTGGGAACCCTGCACACATCGTTTGGGGCCGTGAGCGACACCCCGGCCGGATCTCCTTGCGGATGGAACCCTAATAGGCGATAAACCTGGACGAGAGACTTGTGTGGTTAGTCAGGTCGTGGCCGACACCCTCGCTGGGCTTCCGCTTGAAGGTTGCCGAGTACATGTCCTGTAAACGGCGGTAAGTGGTGAGAGCATGTGTGAAGGAGTACACCCCTGCAGGGTTAATATGATCTATTTGAATAGCCGTGTCCGCGGTAAAGGACTTCTGGGTTGCCTGTACAGTTCATAGACAAGTGAAAGTGGATACCCTAAAATACGCAAGATAAGCGTGAGTGCTATGGATGGCGTTCTCGTAGGGAGATGGGAGCAGATCCATAGTGGTGTATTGATATGGTGAATATGTGGACTCGTGTGCGCCACCTCAAAAGAGTTACTTGCAGTCGTAGTTCAGGATAGCCACCGAGTCAAAGCTGGCTTGCTGCAGTTAAACCCCACCATCCCCTTTGTTGATAATGATGCATATGTAGTTAGTTCTGATGTAAGTCTTGCTGGGTACATTTGTACTCACGTTGCTTAATTTATGTTTTTGCATAGAGATTTCAGTCTCGCTAGTAGTTCCACGTGGACTTCGACGTTTAGCTTGTTACCTCAGCTATGATCTTGTGCCCTTGGCAGGATCTGGTAGATAGTCAGGCTTTTCAGCCTTTTTCATTTGTAGATGTCTGTACTCAGACATGTTAAGCTTCTGCATGTGCTTTGACTTGTATGCTCTGATTGTTGGGTCATGAGACCCATGATTGTAATATCTCGCTCCTCGGAGCCTATTGAATAAAATACTTGAGTTGTAGAGTCATGTTGTGATGCCATGTTGTATTTGCACATATCGAGCATATTGTGTGTATGTTATTGAAATGCTTGGTATGTGTGGGATCTGACTATCTAGTTGTTTATCCTTAGTAGCCTCTCTTAAACGGGAAATGTCTCCTAGTGCTTCCACTGAGCCATGGTAGCTTGCTACTGCTCCAGAACACTTAGGCTGGCCGGCATGTGTCCTTCTTCGTTCCTGTGTCTGTCCCTTCGGGGAAATGTCACGCGATGAATACCGCAGTCCTGTTAGCCCACTACAGCCCGGTTCACCGGAGTCCTGCTAGCCCAGTGCTACAGCCTAGATTCACTCGCTGATGACCGACACGTTCGATGCTGGGTCATGGATGCCTATCCCTGTAAGTTTGTGCCACTTTGGGTTTACGACTAGCCATGTCAGCCCGGGCTCCTTATCATATGGATGCTAGCAACACTATCATATACGTGTGCCAAAAGGCGCAAACGGTCCCGGGCAAAGGTAAGGCGACACCCGTGGGGATACCGTGCGTGAGGCCGCAAAGTGATATGAGGTGTTACATGCTAGATCGATGTGGCATTGAGTCGGGTTCCTGACATCAACAAACTCGGTCGGACCAATTTAGCAAATTTAGTGACCATTAGGATTTTCGGTGGGACCGAAATGCAACTCGGTAGGACCGATTTAGTTAGGGTTAGGGCATAACGTAATCTCGGTGAGACCGATTACACAAACTCGGTGGGACCGATTTTGGTAACTAGCTAACCAGAGAGTTGGTCAGGCAAACTCGGTGGGACCGATTACTCAAACTCGGTAGGACCGATGTTGGTAATAAGTTAACCAGAGAGTTTGCATTGTAATCTCGGTAGTACCGATTGCTCAAACTCGGTGAGACCGATTTTTATAATGGACATACACAGAGAGATTACATTCCCATCTCAGTGAGACGGAGATCCCTATCAGTAAGACCGATTTGCCTAGGGTTTGTGGCAGTGGCTATGACATTTGAACTCGGTGGCGCCTGATAGAAAGAATCGGTATGGCCGATTTTGGCTTTGGGTTTAGGTCATTTGTGGATGTGAGAAAGTAGCTGATGGTTTTGGAGCATATCACTAAGCACATGAAGCAAGAGGCTCATTAAGCAGCACCTCATCCCTCCTTGATAGTATTGGCTTTTCCTATAGACTCAATGTGATCTTGGATCACTAAAATGAGAAATGAAGAGTCTTGAGCCAATCCTTTGTCCTTAACATCTTGAGGGAGTTCCCACATCCTTTAGTCCATGCCACTCCACTGTTGAACTTTGTTTGAAATATACTAGATAAAGGTGTTAGTCCAACAAGAGATATGTTGACATTAATTACCAAAACCACCTAGGGAGCACTTGTGCTTTTAATCTCCCCCTCTTTGGTAATTGATGGCAACATACATCAAAGCTTTAGATAAAGGTATAGATAATATCAAGTAAAGCTTTGGAAAGACATGTAACAAGCATAGGCTCCCCCTACATGTATGCAATCATGTGAATATGAAATATAGAAGCATGTGAGAGCATAACCATGATGGAGCAGGCAATGTGTTACATGTATCTTGGCCATATGCATTAGAGCAAAAAATATATTAAAGGAAATACCTTCATGCCCATGAGTCCTTCTTGCAAACTGTATGTACATCAACACGAATTCCTCATACACATGATTGTGATGCATATACTTACCTTGTAGTCTTGAGTAGGCTTAGGATGGAATGAACCTGTGTAAACAACGTTAGATAACACAGATACATCTACTAGCCAGAGCAAACAGAAGAAACCACAAGAATACCAAGATTGGGATGACATGTAGAGAGTGAGTACTAAGTACCACGTTGGATTAGACATGTCCCCAAGAGTAAAGATATGCAAAGAATTTAAATGATTTCTATCCCTTAGATATCTTGCTCCCCCTGAATCTAGCATGGGATACTAGGAGAAGATAGGGAACAGAAAATCAGAGCTGAAAGACATAAATGAACAGAGCTAATGCAAACTAATGCAAGTAAGCACATATGAACATGTCTTTCCCCTCAAGAAGACATGTGGCATCTCTCCTCTTGAACATCAAGCATCTGGGATCCTTGAGAAATACTTTCTACTAGTATTCTCCCCCCTGGAGATCTCTCTCTCTCTCTCCCTGAAGGATCTCTCCCCCCTGAGAAGGTGATACTCTCTCTAAAATGATAAGCTTTGATGTCGGGGGTTGGGGGCGACATATGCCAAAGGATGGCTTATCATGGTGGGAGCCAGTAGAACGTCGCCGGTGCCAGGAAACGGGATTAGGCAAAGGCATGCACGCCGGCGAATCTTACCCAGCTTCGAGGCTCTCCGGGGAGATAACACCCCTACTGCTGCTCTGCGGGGTCTTCGCATGATCACTAAGGCGTAGGTACTACAAGGTTGCTCCTAGAGCTGTATTCTGGAGGAGGAAGGAGACAAGGCTAGCTTTCTCCTCCCTATATGATCTGGTCTAAGGCTAATGGATGCCAACCCTTTGCATGGGTGCCCTGGGGGGTTTATATAGGCCTACCCCCGGGGGTACAATGGTAATCCGGCTGGGCGCGGGTCCCAGCCGTCTGTCTCACAGGCCGCCGTCTTCTCCGCCGACTGATGGGGCCCACCGACTCGCGGGCCCCGCCGGCGAGTCCGGCACTGTAGCCGTGCTGCTGGTGATGCAGGCTCGGTCATTGGGTCGTGGCAACAGTGCCACCGTCTATTGGGCGATCACTGTCGTTACTCCCCATCTTGTCTGGTTAATGGCGCGTGGGACCCGTGGGAGAGGCTGGCCGACTCCGGGGAGCCGACTCCCACGGGGTCGCCTTCGGGGCATATTCGCCGTCTTCTATGCTCTCAGTGACTGGCGGGTCCGCCGTCTCTGTGCCGTATAGGTAGGCCATCGTGGCCACAGTGCGCCGCGCACTGTGGCTGAGGTCAGATCTGGCATGGCTACAGTGCCGGGCCACGCCGGAGATCTCCGGCGGTACGGCACACTGTAGCCACGCCGGCTCCTCGCAAGTAGGAAGTGACGGCCACGCCGTGGTCATACCCGCCCGCCTATCGTAATGAGCATAGAGTCGTGGGCCGACTCTCCATAGCCGGCTCCTCCAGCAGTCGTCAGCCATGAGTCGGCCCATATGGGGGTCGTCATCTGAGACTTGGCTCATCTGGGAGTCGTCATCTGAGACTCGGCTCATCTGGGAGTCGTCATCTGAGACTCGGCTCATCTGGGAGTCGTCATCTGAGACTCGGCTTTGAGGGGCGCAGCCTGCCCCGATGTCTTGAAAGGTTCTGGAGCTCGGGTCAGCCTACCTGTGGCCCATTACTCCGACAGTAGTCCCCAAAGCTGGTGAGGCTCCAAGAGTGACTCGTTGGGGGGCCTCAACAGTTTCATTCTTCCAGTGGTGGAATCTGGGCTTCGTTTACCGTCTTCCTCTGGGCCGACTATCCGTAGTCGGATTCGTAGAGGGCCGTCCTGCTCTGTGGAGAGCTTGAAAGTCGTGGAGGGAGACCAGGCGGCGTGCCTGATACACTTCCCTGCTGCCGCCCACCGCGGCCCTATCGCGTGGCGCCACGCGGCAGGGACAGTCTGCCGGCCCACGCGCGCGACAGGATGCGCTGTCAGGCGGGGCCCGCCACTACCGCGCCTCGGCACATGAATGGATCCGCTGCGGCCACGCGAACGGTTAGGCTTCTCACGCCGTTATTGCGCAGTAACTTCGTGGGGTAAATCATGGGGCGGCGTGGGGCTCTGGGTGCAGTTAATCCCACGACCGCCCCTTGGCTTCTCAGCCTTCAAGGTTATAAGTAGGGGGGAGTGGAGCGGCATAGCACGCGCGCCCATCTCCCCCAACACCTGCTTCCTCTTGCTTCCTCTCTCCTTCTTGCCGCCGGCGAGAAGAACCACACTGCACCATCCAGCGATGAGCTCCTCCTCCGGCGCGTGGGACGGCTTGGAGGTCAACGACGACCTCATTGAATTCCTCCGCAAGACGCGCTGCCTCCCCGGCGCACACCTCATGCGAGCCCGCACCGCACCGGTGAAGGAGATATCGCCGGCGCGGAGGAGGGCGAGCGGGTCATCTTCCGCTCGCACCTCATGCGCGGCCTGGGGCTGCCGGCGAGTGGCTTCTTCCACTCCTTCTTGGAGTTTCACAGCCTCCAATCGCACCACCTCACCCCGAATATGGTGGTGCTGCTCTCTGCCTTCGCCACTCTGTGCGAAGGTTTCCTCGGCGTTCTCCCCACCATCGAGCTGTGGGGAGAATTCTTCTCTTCTAAGCTCGGCACGCACGTCGCCGGCGTGCCGGCTCAGTGCGGTGCCTACATCGCGATGCGGCACTCGACGACCGACAACCCCTTCCCTTCCATCTCGCTGATCAAGTCGGTGAGGATGTGCCAGTGCTCATACTTCTACGTGAAGAACCTTGCCTCTGACGGCGACTAGGTTAATCTGCCGCCTTACAAAGCCGGCCCCCAGCTGGGAGGCTCCCCAGCTGGTCTCATCGAGTCAAGACGCTGACTCCCGCCGGAGCCGCCGCCGTAGCGCTACTCCGAATCTTGACGCAGTCGGAGGGCCTCGTTGGGTCCGACTTGCTGGCCGCCTTCGTGGCGCGCCGAGTTCTCCCGCTCTAATGCCGGCCTCACCTGATCTGCCAGATGAGCGGCCTCCGAGACCCAAGTCGGATGAGCACCAAGGAGATGCCCCGCGCGGAGGTGGAAAACATGGTGAACCATATCGCGCACTGCGAGTTCGGGGAGGACTGGCAGTTCGGCAAGGAGCCGTACTCGCGCGACAACCCCCCACCAGTGGTAAGTCGCATCTCCTTATTGCTTTGTCTTCTTTGCGGCCGAATCCGGTTTCTGATTCTCGTTGGTTTCTTCTAAGCTAGAACCCCCTCATGCAGCCTGCGGCCGGCACCACGAGATAGCCCCGCGAGTTTGTCCCCGATCGTGCGGAGAGCGACGTCGACGACCCCGACTTGGGGGCGGCGGCGATGGGAGCCGACGCCAAAGGCGGGGGAGGAGGAGCGGTAGGCGGCTTCAGGCCCTCGGCCACCTTCGCTGACTGGCCTGATGACGACGCCGAAGGGGAAGTCGCCCCGCGCCACCAGCCGAGGGCGGCTCGTCGGGCGCCGGCTCCTCCGCTGGCCTGGCTGGCCATGGCGGCGTGAAGAGGCGTCACACCGGGCCGAGTGCGCCCGGCGGCAAGTTGAAGAAGTTCAAGGGGGCGGCCGCCGCGACCAAACGGGAGGAGGCGGCCGCGAAGGCCAACCGCTTCCGTAGGAAAGTGAGAAGGCCGCCGCTAGTCTCTGCGTAAGTTTTTACGCTTTTTTATTTTCCTTCGGTGAATCTTGTCCGAGTCTTCTTTTATACTCCTTCCATTCTTCTTTAGGGCCCCTCTTTCCCTTGAGAGAGTCGCCGTCCCCTCCGTCATGGGGTCGGCAGAGACGTCCGCCAATACTCGGCGGGTCGACCCCGCCACCGACCTCCGGGAGGCGACGGAGCGAAACGCGCGGGAGAAGCGCAACGAGGAGGAGGCTGACCGTCTGGAGAAGGCGGAGGCCGAGAAGGCGGCCGCCTCCGCCCAGAAGAAGCTGGAGGATGCCGAAGCCGCCCTTGCGGCGAGACGGCGAGCCGAGGAGGCCGCGCGTCGCCGATCGGCGAGGCTCGTCCCCCCACTGTCCTCTGCAACGCCGCCTCCAGAGTTCACGGGGCAGACCAAAGAGGCCGGCACCGAGAACCCCGTCGTGGAGAAGGAGAGCGGCGAGGGCTCCATGTCGGACACTCTTGTGCCGCCACCGCCGCCTCCACCGCCGTTTGGGAGACCGCACGGCAAACAGCCGGCGGGTCCGCCGGAGCCGCCGACCGCGGACGAGTCTGAGGGCTGCTTCTCCAAGTCGCCTCGCCGGTGCGCCGCCGTCTTGAAAGGGCGATGAGGGAGTTCCGGACAAGGGGGTGTCCGGATAGCCGAACTATCATCATCGACCAGACTCCAAGAGTATGAAGATACAAGATTGAAGACTTCGTCCCGTGTCGGGATGGGACTTTCCTTGGCGTGGAAGGCAAACTTGGCGATACGGATATGTAGATATCCTACCATTGTAACCGACTCTATGTAACCCTAGCCCTCTCCAGTGTCTATATAAACTGGATGGCCTTAGTCCATAGGACGCAGAACAATCATACCATAGGCTAGCTTCTAGGGTTTAGCCTCTTTGATCTCGTGGTAGTCTACTCTTGTAACCCACATCATCAATATTAATCAAGCAGGACATAGGGTTTTACCTCCATCAAGAGGGCCCGAACCTGGGTAAAAACATCGTGTCCCTCGTCTCCTGTTACCATCCGCCTAGACACACAGTTCGGGACCCCCTACCCGAGATCCGCCGGTTTTGACACCGACATTGGTGCTTTCATTGAGAGTTCCTCTGTGTCATCACCGATAGGCTCGATGGCTTCTTCGATCATCAATGACGTTGCAGTCCAGGGTGAGACCTTCCTCCCCGGACAGATCTTCGTATTCGGCGGCTTCGCACTGCGGGCCAATTCACTTGGCCAGCTGGAGCTGATCGAAGGCTACGCCCCTGGCCGTCAGGTCAGATTTGGGAGTTTGAACTTCACGGCTGACATCCGCGGAGACTTGATCCTCGACGGATTCGGGCCACAGCCGAGCGTGCCGTACTGTCACGATGGGCATGATTTAGCTCTGCAGCCGGACAGTACCCTAGAGGCCACACTCGAACCCGCTCCGATCATCGACTCGGAGCCGGTTGCGCAGACCAAGGATGGATGGCTAGACACCACCTCGGGGGCTGCAACCTCCACGGCGATAGAGCCAAACACCGATCTTGTCCCCCATGAAGCTGGTGACTCTGAGGTGCCAGACTCCTTGCCGGACTCCGGACCTCCCGCGCCCCCTCCAGTCGAATCCGATTGGGCGCCGATCATGGAGTTCACCGGGGCAGACATCTTTCAACACTCACCTTTTGGCGACATCTTGAGTTCGCTAAAGTACCTCTCGTTATCAGGAGAGGCCTGGCCGGACTGCGGCCAGGACGGTTGGGATGCGGACGACGAAGAAATACAGAGCCCACCCACCACCCACTTGATAGCCACCGTCGACAATCTAATCGACATGCTAGATTACGACTCTGAGGACATCGACGGTATGGACGACGATGCCGGAGACGTTCAAGAACCATCATCCACCGGGCACGGAAAAGCAACCCCAGCTCACAATGTATACATGGTGGACACACCAAAAGGAAGCGACAATGAGGAAAAATGGGACGTGGCGAAGGACAACTCCCCCAACAAACAAACAAAGCGGCGACGTAAGCGCCGCCCGAAGACCGGCATCGACAAAAACGGCACCCATACGGACCCGGCCCTAGAGCAGGGCGAAGCAGTGGACGACGCACACGTCAACAAGCAGCCAGCCGGACATGAACTAGACAAGCAACCCATCCCCGGCGAAGATCATCTCACATCACCAGAGCATATGAATCTTCATAATAGGTTCGTCGCCACTGCAAGGAGTTTGAAGAAGCAAAAGCAGAAGCTCAAAACAGCGGAAGACACATTCAGAATGAGATGGAGCAAAGTACTCAACACCGCAGATAAATATGGCACTAGTCACCAGACAAAGAGCTACCCGAAGCGCAAGCTGTTGCCCGAATTTGACGAGGAGGCCTTCGAGCCCCCGCAGTCAAAAAAGAAAGGGGCTGCCTGGCCGGATAGACGACCAGATGATAGGCCAAGAGCAACACGGGGCGTCACACACAAGCCGGCACATGATCATCATAAAGATCTTCACAAAAAGGATAACCCGGCCAGGTCCATCTATGGGCCAAAAAAGAAGACTCCAGGAAGTAACACAACCAGCTGAGCATTTGAAGACAACGGCACACCCAAATACAGGGGCGCTGCACACCCATTATGTTTTACCGACGAGGTACTGGATCATGAATTTCCAGCGGGATTTAAACCCATAAACATAGGGGCATACGACGGAACAACAGACCTCGGAGTCTGGATTGAGGATTATATCCTACACATACACATGGCAAGAGGAGACGATCTCCATGCGATAAAATACCTTCCCCTCAAGCTCAAAGGGCCGGCCCGGCATTGGCTTAAAAGCCTCCTAGAAAATACGATTGGGAGTTGGGAAGAGCTTGAGGATGCGTTTCGAGCAAATTTTCAGGGGACTTATGTCCGGCCTCCGGATGCAGATGATTTAACTCACATAACTCAACAGCCCGGAGAATCAGCATGCAAATTCTGGAACAGGTTCCTCACTAAAAAGAACCAAATAGTTGACTGTCCGGACGCTGAAGCCTTAGTAGCTTTCAAACACAACGTCCGAGATGAATGGCTCGCCAGACACCTCGGCCAGGAAAAACCAAGAACAATGGCCGCACTAACAAGTCTCATGACCCGCTTTTGCGCGGGGGAAGACAGCTGGTTGGCTAGATGCAGCACCAGCGACCCGAGTACATCCGAAATCAGGGATGGAAATGGGAAATCACGACGAAAAAAAGATCAGCACCGGAACAAGGAGAATGGCCCAAATAGTACGGCGGTCAACACCGGATTCAAAAGCTCTCGGCCGAACAACAAAACACTGCCCTTAAAGGATAACAGTGACGAGCTATCCAACCTAAACAAGATCCTGGATAGACTGTGCCAAATACATGGTACCTCCGAGAAGCCTGCAAACCATACCCACAGAGACTGTTCGGTCTTCAAGCAATCCGGCTGACTTAACGCCAAGTGAAAGTGAAAGTGACGAAACCCAAAAGCAGCGCTCCGGAAACCAAAAGACTTTCCCACTAGAAGTCAAAACAGTGAACTCACTTCACGTGATAACACGCAGCGCGGCACCTGCTATACCAGGACACCGTCCGTAGACTGGGGATAGAACCCACCAAAATTCGCTATAGCAGCACTTCCTTCAAAGGAGTGACGCCAGGCCTTTTAAGCCAATTTTACAGGCTCTGTACCACTAGAGGTCGTGTTCGGTTCATCCGACAACCTCCGCCACGAAAAGCTCACTCTCCATCGCCCCATTTAACAGTAGCCCCTAGGCGCTACTGAGGCACGAAGCTTTCGCCCGCTTTAATGCAATACAACATTACGCATCTCTTACGCTTAAAAATGCCCGGTCCACGTGGCATATTCATAAAACTCCAGGTGTCTCTCGACCATGGAGAATGTGTGGCTGCCTAGACAGCCACACATTATTCCGACCTTACAGGTCAAAGCCCCTAAAAACAGGTCATGGTTAGACGAGTCCGGCTAGGGGCTTCCCAGCCGCATACCCCCTTTTTTTAGGGGGCCGCGCGCATAAATGATGAAAGCCAATAAAGCTCAACTTTCTTCATCTTCCAAATTATACTTTATTTTGATACACTTTTTGCACGATATTTCTTAGAAACTAATTCCTTCTCTTTTACAGATTAAGCACGTGCTACACCCATCCAGGATATAGCACAACGGAGACACAGGCGCAGACGTGCAGTAGGGACCCGTTGCAAGGATTATTTTCAGATTATGACCCTGCGTAAACCTTTCTTACTGTCTCTTGTTGATACACATCCCCCGGATTCTTACCAGAGCGGAGGAGGAGGCTGGCGTTTTTGCATCGGCCGCGTCAGAAGTTCCCGCCTGTACATGGACACTAGGGGCTTAGGGCTTTGTTTGGCCCAATATCATAAAGACCGAACACCTCAAGGAGTGTCCGGCATCTCGAGTTAGGCCTTATATGCATCAGCTCTGAATCATGTCTTTGGTCAAATGTTGGGTTTGCCCGGCTCCTGTGTTTTGCTGCCTTACGTTCTGTATCATTGGCTAACACGGCACCAGGAGAACTACTGCGATTGTGCCCCGGTTCGGCCGGGAGAGCACCTCAGTAGAGAAAGCCGAAAACTGACTGTCATGATATAGCGAGAGACTGGTCAACCACTCGATCGACCATTGGAATGTTTAGAATTCCTCCGCTTTGATGAAGGACTGCTTCCCGGTCAGGCACATACGCGCCCCGAGTTCGGAGAAGTGCGGTGCCATCAGGGGCTATATAGTAGCCCCACATTCAAGCTCCTATGGCTAAGTGAAAGTGATAAAGCATTATAGTCCGGTTGCCTAGTTTGCTACGCTATCACCTCCTTAAAAGGACCAAGACGTTGGATTAAGTGTGAAGAAGCGATTTTATTTTTGCAAACACCCCCGCACCATGTGCGTAGGGGCTGAAGCCAAAGACTGCCATCTTTCAGATTATACATATATATACGGCCGCACAGGAGATAGTTCAATACTTGAACACACAAGTATAAAAAGTCATTGCATTATAAACATGATCTTAGAAATCATACATGTCATTCAAACATAACATCCTTCGAGCACTGCAACTCTATTATACGAGCGCCCTGCAGGACTTCCTCAAAGTAATGCTCGGTGGGGAATCGGCTTTTATCCGAACCCCGGGATGCAAGTGGCATCCATCTCCGCCCAGTATGTTTTACCACGGGCGAGAGCCATCCGCGCACCTTCTATGCATGCCGACTGCTTCATCGCCTTAATATGCGGCACTGCCCTAAGGAATTGCTGCAACAAGCCAAAATAACTCTTCGGCTTGGGCCTTTTCGGCCACAGATGAGTGACAACATCCATCATGGCCAGACCGGATAATCTATTCAGCTCAGCCCACTCAACCAGCCGATCACTCAACGGAAGTGGACGCTGTAGACTATGGAATTGAGACCAGAAAAGCTCTTCCATTTCATGATCCTCCTGGCTTCGAAAGTGCACGACTGCGTCAGCCGCACTCGCCGCCAAGTCCAGATAAGGATCCTCTGCACCATACAATCGGCCCAGCTGAGCATACTTCGGATCCGTGAACTTGCTACGCAGCATAAAGGGCTTCCCAGCCACAATGTCTCCGACCTGACGCAGTTCCTCCTTCATGGCCCGCATCGCACTACGGGCATCCTTGGCTTTGGCATCGGCCTTCTTCAGGTCCTCTTGCTCCGCTTGGCGTTCTGCTTCAATAACCTCCAGGAGGTCGGTAGCAACTTCTAATTTCATGGCCATTCCGGCCATCTCCTCCCTGCTTCGGCAGTGAGCAGCCTTCTCGGCTTCTAGCTCTTCCGCTGCCTTCAAGGCAGCCACCTCGCTTTTTCTGGCTTGCTCCTTGGCCCGAGCAAGTTCTGCTCGAAGGTCTTCCATAGCAGCAGCACCATCTGCATCAAGCATACAATTTGTAACGAATGGGCATCAGCTCCCTTACTAAGCGACCACGGCGCAATCACATACCTTGTGACTCATCAAGTCGTTTATTGACCAACGAGATGTCCGCGTCTGCAGCGTCGAGTTGCTTCTTCAGCTCGGCGAATCCATCCGTCCGGCTGGCCACCAAACGTTCCGCCACCTGCATAGGAAAGGCGACAGTTAATAACTGAGATTATGATCCTAGGCACGCTGCCGTGTTTGACAGCATACCAAGTCTCAGGGGCTACTATACAGGTCGCACTTCATGTGCAAAACTATCAACAGGTATGTCATTTTTTGCGTACCTCAAATCCCGTCAGTAAACGTCCGACGGCCTCATACAACCCGCTTTCGGCGGACGAGATCCTCTCAATCACATTACCCATTAATGTGAGGTGATCTTCTGAGATGGACGCCCTCTTAAGCATATCCTGCAGATCCACCGGCCGTACCCCAATGGGTGCCAAACTCTCCGGCCCCGCCGGACTCGGGGAGACCCTCCGCGACGACACCTCAGGGTCGTCCGCCCCGTGCGATGGGGCGGCAGATGGAGGCGTTTCGCTCTCCATCATCTCCGGACGAAGGTCTCCCGAAGATGAGCTGTGCTGAGATGTGCTGAGATCCGAACTACAAGGTAAAAAACTTCGGTTACCTTTGGACATTAAGCAGGGGTGTCTAATAATTATAAAACCCCCCTTTTTACTTACGGCTCGTTAGAGGGCTGATTCCTCCGAGGAGACAGTACGGCTGGGGCTCTTCCCGGCGCAGGACCTTCCGGTACAGATTTCTTTCCCCGCTTTGAGGCCTTGGCCTCCGGGTCTTCGGAAGCGGTCCTCTTCTCCCCCTGGAAGGAGGGACTCTCGATTCCTCCCTTACTAAAAACCTCCTTGGCAGAGGTGACAGTTTCCCCGTGCCCCCCTTCGCCCTCGTTCGAAGGTGCAACCTCCAACATTTTGACTAACACGGGATCCTGCGTGGTCTCAGGGAGAGGGGCCGGACACCGTATCAATTTTGCTTGCGCTATCCACTCCTGTCTAGGGAAAGCTGGTTAAAAGGCAAGCTCACGATAAATAAATGGACGGTGTGTCCGGACACAGGGCTACTTACTTGAGTATCCGGGCGATTGCAGCTTAGGCCAGCGTCCTCGGTCAATTCCGGATGTGTCTCTTGCGATCCGAAGAACAGTTTATACATCTCCATGGGTGTCAAACCCATCAAGTGTTGGAGAGCTCCTGGCCCCTCCGGATTAAATTCCCACAGGCGGAGGGGGCGACGTTTGCAGGGCAGTAGGTGCCGGATCAACATGACCTGTACCACTGCGACCAAATTGATATCCCTTTCTTGGAGGCCTCAAATCCGGTCCTGCAATAGGGGGACGTCCTTGGGTGGCCCCCAGTCACGCCCCTTGTTGACCCATGGCGCCAGTTGCCATGGAGGGCCCGAGCAAAAGACGGGCGGCGGCTTCTACCTGCTGCCCCGGGAGCGGTGATATAAAACCACTCCTGTTGCCACAAGCCGAGCTCCTCTTGGAAAGAGCCCTTGGGCCATGGAGCTTCGGCCCTCTTGCTTATAACCGCCCCGCCGCACTCTACCTGACGCCCCTCAATCATCTTCGGCTCCACGTTGAAGGTTTTGAGCCACAAGCCGAAGTGAGGGGTAGTGCGGAGGAAGGCTTCGCAGACGACAATGAATGATGAGATATGGAGGCTGGACTCCGGAGCCAAGTCGTGGAATTCCAGCCCATAGTAAAACATAAGCCCCCTCACGAAGGGATCCGTCGGGAAGCCTAAACCCCGACGGAGGTGAGACACGAACACGACGCTCTCGCCAGGCTCGGGAGTTGGGATAACTTGCCCTCGGGCAGGCAACCTATGCGAAATCTCGTAGGTTAAGTACCTGGCGTCTCTCAGCTTTAGCACGTCCTATTCCGTGACGGAGGAAGGCATCCACCGACCTCGTAGGTCAGGACCGGACATTGTCGAAGATCGAAGGTACCCGAATTTGGAGCCCTGGGTGTTGGAACTTGGGGGAGGGGCGGATTTGATAGAGGATTGAATAAAAAGAACGGGCCTTGGTCTCATTATAAAGAGGAAGAATACCAAGAGCCGTCCCCATGACCGTTTGGAACCCGCCTTCGATGGAGGGGGCGTGGCAACGGGCGTGGTTGGGTTACCCACGTCCGTATTGGTGAGAATCCTGGAATAAGGGGAACACAATCTCTGCTTCGACAGGACGTGCCAAGGAAACCGCTTCGCTAAACGCGCTGAAGTGGTACAATAAAAATGTTTCAGGCTTGGTTGTGGTGTGATGTCACGCCATGGAATACGTCAGCAGATTGAACTTGTGTGAATATTATTCTCTCTACAGTGGTATGTGGAAATTATTTTGCAGAGCCGGACACTATCCTGGTGTTCACAATCTTCTATAAATTATTCGAAGGAGGAACCCGCCTTGCAATGCCGAAGACAATATGCGCGCCGGACTCATCGTCATTGAAGCCTGGTTCAGGGGCTACTGAGGGAGTTCCGGACTAGGGGGTGTCCAGATAGCCGAACTATCATCATCGGCCGGACTCCAAGACTATGAAGATACAAGATTGAAGACTTCGTCTTGTGTCCGGATGGGACTTTCCTTGGCGTGGAAGGCAAGCTTGGAGATACGGATATGTAGATCTCCTACCATTGTAACCGACTTTGTGTAACCCTAGCCCTCTCCGATGTCTATATAAACCGGATGGCCTTAGTCCATAGGACGGAGAACAATCATACCATAGGCTAGCTTCTAGGGTTTAGCCTCCTTGATCTCGTGGTAGATCTACTCTTGTAACCCACATCATCAATATTAATCAAGCAGGACATAGGGTTTTACCTCCATCAAGAGGGCCTGGACTTGGGTAAAAACATCGTGTCCCTCGTCTCCTGTTACCATCCGCCTAGACGCATAGTTCGGGACCCCCTACCCGAGATCCGCCGGTTTTGACACCGACAGGAGACCTCGGCGCCGCGACCTCGGGAGACCGGCGCCGCCAGCTCGGCAATCCTAGACGCCGAGGCGACAAGCGTCGCGCCCATCGGGTGGTTGCGCGGAGGCGGCACTGGGCCGCTAAATCAAGCGCTTCTGGATGTTCAGGCGAAGCTGCGCGCTGAAGGCGACGCCCTTCAAACTTGCACCCGGGCGCATCTGGCAGCGCGGACGGCCGTCCGAGTACGTTTCCTTCTTCTTTTCGATTCTTGTTTTTCTCTGTGGGGGCGCGCCAGCGCACCCACTGGGTGTAGTCCCCGAGTTCCAGGCCGGCTGCTGAGCAGGCGGTTTGGAACTCCCTCTGGCGAGTTCCAAATGTTAACTTTGTCTTAAATGACTATTGCAGGAGTATCACAACCTCCGCGCTACTTCCTTCAACCGCAATGTTGAGGAGTTGAGCAAGCGGACTGCCGACTTGACGGAAAGCCGGAGTAAGTTTTTTCCCTCTCTTCTTCGTGGGGGCGCGCTGGCGCACCCGCACGCTGTAGTCCCTGAGATTCGGGCCGACTGCTGAGCAGTCGGGCCGGATCTTTCCGGCGATCTTCTTTGCTAACGACTTCAACATTCCCTTTCTTGTTCTTCTTTCTTCGCGGGGGCGCGCTGGCGCACCCGCGGGCTGTAGTCCCCGAGATTCGGGCCAACTGCTGAGCAGTCGGGCTGGATCTTCCCGGCGACCTTCTTTGCTGACGACTTATTTGTCTCTTTCTTTCGTTCTTCAGGGGCCAACACTACTCTTCAGGGGTAGCTGGGTGAAGTTAACACTGCCTTGCGCGTCAAGGGGGAGGAGTGCAGCAAACTCGCTGCGGAGCGCGATCTGCTAATTGCGCAGCTGGCCGAGCAGAAGGAGCTGCTCAAGAAGGCGCAGGACGAGGCCGAGAAGAAGGAGGCTTCTCTTCTGGCCGAGTTCGAGAGCGAGCGCTCCTCCTGGACTGACAGGGAGGCGATGCTGACTTCCGGCTTCCACGAGATTGAGGATATCGTCGATGGTGAGCTTTCTTTCTTTGAATTTCCGACTATGTGTCAGGCTGACTTCTGATTTTTCGACTTGCTTCTTTTTTGTCTTGGCAGACTTCTTCCCTGGCCACTCGCAGGCAGTCCCTCTGGCCATCGAGGCTGATCGTGAGGCGCGAAGGGCAAACGGGGAGGAGATCGCCGCTAACGCCCCCCGAACCATCGATGAGCAGCTTCTGAGCATCGAAGCCCGTCTTCGTCCGGCCCACCGGCTGATGGACCGGCTTCATCGTGCCGACGCCCAGGCGGTTGCCGCCCTATGGCCAGACATGCCGGCTCTGCGCACCATAAGCCAAACTGCCGACTGGTTGGAGGTCGCAGACGGCCGTCTTGAGGCCTGGAAGGGTTCCTCGGCCCGGGCCAGAGCGCGCCGGGCCTTGGAGTTTGTCAAGGCGTGGTATCCGGGGCTGGACCTAGACCGTCTGGCCGCGTTCTAGTCAGAGGCCTAGGCCGAGCTGGAGGCTGTGGAAAGCGCCCTTGTCGAGCGTGCGGCGGCCATCGCCAAGTACACGGACACCAGTGTCTTCGTCCCCGAGCGGGCTGAAGGCGGCGAGGAAGTGCCGCCAGAGTGGTTCGGGATGAACCTGGAATATGGCGAGGACTCGGCGGAGGTGATTGACTCCAGCACTGAGGAAGAAGGCGATGCGGAGGACGAAGGCGAGATGGAGGTGCCAGAGGGCGGAGCGGGCGACCATCCTCAGCTCGACCGCGCCTCTAGCAACGAGCCGCGCCCGACCGGGCCAACTGCTACTACCGGCGATCAAGCCGAGACTGCCCAGCCGACTCCCCCGGCGCGTGACACCATCGTCTCCTCCGACCCTCCGAACCCGTCTGCTGCTCCTTAGGCTGCCTTCTGGCTTTATTTATCTGTTCTAGAAAGTCTTTGATGAACTTGTTAATTTGCACAATTCCATCCTCGGGGTGTACTTTAAACATCTGTCTGAAGATTCGGCCAATGGGCCTATGCTTATGTAAATATTAATCCGAGTCCTATCTTTCCTTGCTCATTGCTCCTTTGGCTTTTTCCTTTGCCGCCTTCCCCTAGTTGCCGCTTTGCCAGCCGGCAAACCGCTCTACGGACTGCCGCTGGGCCAAATGCCTGGCTACTTTGCGGAAAGCAAGTACTTGCCTTTCTTTGGAGTTTATTTAACAAGTTGGATAGAAAGCAGTAAGCCGAATATTCGCGAGTCGGCTTTGTAAAAAGGGGGGCTGGAAACCGTCTTAAGCTATGTTGATGTTTTGGGTCCTTAGCCATTTTTCGTGTGGACGCCCATTCATCCTTACTCCTGCCTACCAAACAGTCGCTCTGCGAGCTGCGGCCTCTAGCAGGAGACGGCTTAGGCACCGCACACTACTTGTCCGACTTCAGGAAACATTTCATAGCGCCAGACGGCGAGTCCCTAGGCCGACTAGTCGAACCCGGCGCCAAGCGGCATAGCAAGAAGTAGCATTCTTGAAGGCATAATTCTTATCATACAGATAATCAAAAGGGGCAGTCCCCGAGCTCGTCTCGGGGGGCCCAAAGTCTCGGTACTTTAATACAAAGGGGTAGCGTGATACATACTGAATCAACTGTAAAACCTTCGGAGGAGGTTTGCATTCCATGGTCATTCCGACTCTTTGCCGGAGTCGTCTCTCTTGCGAGCTCGGGGCTTCTGGGCATCAATCAGGTAATAGGAGTGATTGCCCAACACCTTGCTGACAATAAAGGGGCCTTCCCAAGGTGCCGATAGCTTGTGCTGGCCGGCTGTACGTTGGATCAGTCGGAGCACAAGGTCGCCCTCTTAGAAAGATCTTGGCTTGACCTTCCTGTTGTAGTATCGGCGCAGGCTCTGCTGGTAGATGCCGGACCGACTGAGTGCCAACAGCCGGCCCTCTTCCAGCAGATCGACGCCGTCTTAACGTGCTTCTTCTGCTTCCTCCTCGGTGTACATGGTGACTCGCGGGGAGTCGAATTCTATGTCCGTCGGGATGACGGCTTCAGCACCGTAGATGAGGAAGAAAGGCGTGAAGCCAGTTGACTTGTTTGGAGTCGTGCACAGACTCCAGAGGACGGCTGGCAGCTCCTCAAGCCAACAGCCGGCCGAGCGCTCCAGTGGTTCAACCAGGCGGGGCTTGATGCTGGATAGGATGAGGCCATTTGCTCGCTCTACCTGGCCGTTTGACTGCGGATGGGCGACGGATGCTAAGTCCAATCGGATGCCTTGTGTTGCGCAGAAATGGGCCAAGGCTCCTTTGGCAAAATTCATGCCATTGTCGGTGATGATGCTATGTGGTATGCCGTACCGAGTCGTAATGTCGGCGATGAAGGTTACTGCAGTCGGGCCATTCAATTTCTTGATGGGTTTTGCTTCTATCCACTTGGTGAACTTGTCCACTGTGACAAGTAGGTGAGTTAGGCCGCCTCGTGCCGTTTTGAATGGTCCCACCATGTCCAGGCCCCAAACGGCAAAGGTCCAGGCGATGGGAATGGTCTTGAGCGCCGAAGCCGGCTGGAGCGGCTTGGAACGGAACATCTGGCACCCTTTGCAGTTTTGGACTAATTCCTTGGCCTCTTCCAGGGCAGTCGGCCAGAAGAATCCGTGTCGGAACGCTTTGGCGATGAGTGCCCTTGAAGTCGCAAGATGGCCACACTCGCCTTCATGGATGTCTCTGAGAATTTCTTGGCCTTGTTCTGCCTCGACACAGCGTTGGTAGACACCAGTGACACTGTGCCTGACCAGCTCTCTGTTGACCATGGTATAGGCTGCCGCTCAGCGTTGCACTTGCCGAGCCAGGATTTCATCAGCTGGCAGCTCTCTGTTTACTAGGAACTTGAGGATGGGCTGGGCCCATGAGGGTGCTGCTACTTCTTCGATTGCCACTATTGCGACTTGGACAAGGGTGGCTGGGCTGGGAGGCGGCGGGCTGGGATCCGCGGCCGCTTGCTGGATCGATGAAGTCCCCGGGCCGACTGGGGCAGTCCCCGGGCCGAGTTCTGGAGTCTTCGGGCTGACTGTCGCAGTCCCCGGGCCGGGTTCTGAAGTCCCCGGGCCGGCTTTGACTGCGGTATTTTTGGAGCCATCTGTGAGGATTCTTGTGCCGTCTGCTGGTGCTGTTGAGTCGGATCCGACTTCTTCGGGGGGAGCTAGCACAAAAATGGAGTCTGATTCTGGCAAAGGCTTGATAGACGGCTTGAGGAGGCGCTGAAGGGCGACGCCGAATGGTATTGCTTGACGGGTGGAGCCGACTCGTGCCAAGGCGTCCGCTTGGTCATTGTCATTTCTTGGAATGTCAAGGAATTCACACCCCTCGAAATATCCACTGAGTTGCTGCACCAGGAAGCGGTAGCTTGCCATGTTTGCGTCTTTGGCGTCCTAGTCGCTAGATGACTGCTGGACCACCAAATCAGAGTCGCCATAGCACAGGATCCGGCGGATGCCGAGTTCTTTGGCCAGCCGGAGCCCGTGAACGAGCGCCTCGTATTCGGCAACATTGTTGGAGGCGGTGAAGTGGATCTGCAGTGCGTACTTGAGCTTGTCGCCTTTGGGGGAGGTGAGGACGACGCCAGTTCCCAGGCCAGTGCGCATCTTGGAGCCATCGAAATGCTTTCACCAATGGGTGGAGTCAGGTGCTGGCGGCAGGTACTGGGTCTCGGCCCAGTCGACAAGGAAGTCGGCCAGTGCTTGTGACTTGATGGCGGTGCGGGGCTGGTAGTAGACACTGTAGGGAGCCAGATCTATGGCCCACTTGGCTACTCGACCTGAAGGATCGCGGCTTCCGATGATCTCGGCCAGTGGAGCGGTGCAAACCATAGTGATTGGATGTTCTTGAAAGTAAGGCTTCAACTTCTTGGCGGCGAAATGCACGCCGTAGCACATCTTCTGGTAGTGTGGGTAGTTCTGCTTGGAGGTCGACAGTACCTCGCTCAGGTAATATACTGGTCTCTGGACAGGGAGCGCCTTGCCTTCCTCCTTGCATTCGACTACGACAACTGTGCTGACTACCCGGCTGGTGGCGGCAATGTATAGGAGCATAGGCTCTTTGGGAGTCGGAGCCGCCAGCACAGGAGGAGTAGTCAACATCTTCTTCACCTCGAGAAACGCTTCATCCTCCTTGTGGTTCCACTCAAAAAAGGTGGTCTTCTTCATCAGTTGGTACAAAGGGAGAGCCTTCTCGCCCAGCCGACTGATGAATCGGCTGATGGACACCAAGCACCCGGTGAACTTCTGCACATCTAACAGTCGGCGGGGGACTGCCATCCTCTCGATGGCTTTGATCTTTACAGGGTTGCACTCTATGCCGCATTCAGAGACCAGGAAGCCAAGGAGCTGGCCAGCTGGTACTCCGAAGACGCACTTCTCCGGATTGAGCTTGATCTGGAATCGGCGCAGATTCTCAAAGGTTTTTTGGAGATCCTCCAGCAATGTTCCCCGCTTTTCCATCTTCACTGCCACATCATCCACATAGACGTGGGCATTCTTGCCGAGTTTCTTGAGGAGACACTTCTGCATGCAACACTGAAAGGTGGCGCCGACATTCCTCAAGCCGAACATCATAGTCAGGTAGCAGAAGGCTCCAATCGGCGTGATGAAAGCAGTCTTCAGTCTGTTTGCCGGGTTCAGCTTGATCTGGTGATATCCTGAATATGCATCTAAGAAGCTCAATAGCTCGCATCCGGCTGTGGAGTCTATCACCTGGTCAATTCTTGGCAGAGCAAATGGATCTTTGGGGCAAGCTTTGTTGAGCCTTGTGTAGTCGGTACACATCCGCCACTGCTTGTTCTTCTTCAACACTAGGACCGGGTTCGCCAGCCATTCTGGAAAGAACACCTCCATAATGAAGCCGACCGCTAGGAGTCGGGCTATCTCTTCTCCAACAACTCTTCTTTTCTCTTCTGACAGGCGGTGCAAGGGCTGCCTGATGGGCTTCACATTAGATCGAACATGTAACTTGTGCTCGGCGAATTCCGTCGGTACACCTGGCATGTCTTTAGGGGACCATGCAAAGATGTCTCGATTCTCACGGAGGAAATCGAAGAGCTCGCCTTCCTATTTGCTGTCTAGGTTTGCACCTATGACAGCGTGCCTCTCCGGGTGCTCCGGGTCCAAAGGTATCCTCTTGGTTTCTTTAGCCGGCTTGAACGAACCCTCAGCTTCCGACTCCTTGGGGTCGGGCGACATCTCTGGCTGCTTGCCGGCCATTGCCACAACCCGGTCAAGGAGCCGCATCTCAGCTGCGATCACCAGGGAGTCGGCCAGCCGACTGCTCTCGGCCGCGCAGGCGGACGACTTCCTGTAGTCGCCAGCCATGGTCAGAATCCCCTTTGAAATCGGCATCTTCATCTTGTGGTAGGCGTAGTGGGGGACCGCCATGAACTTGGCTAAACCAGGTCGGCCAAGCAACGCTTGGTATGGGATTTCAAGGTCCACCACTTCAAACCAGACTGGCTCTCGGCGAAAATGATCTTTGTCTCCAAAGAGGATGTCTATCTGGATCTTGCCGATTGGGGAGCAGGAAAGGCCAGGTACAATGCCGTGGAAAATAGTTCGGCTGCTTTGAAGCTGTTTCTACTTGATTCCTAATTTCTCCATGGTGTCCTTATACAGGATATTGATGCTGCTGCCTCCGTCTATCAACACTCGCGAGAAGCGAGCGGCCCTCCTATTAGTGGCCAAAGTAGCACTCAGAACCAAGGCGTAGGAGCCCGGATTCGGCATTACCTCTGGGTGATCTGCCCTTCTCCAACTGATAGGCTTCTCGGACCAATGCATAAACTCCGAAGTATCTGATGCTACTGCATTTACTTCTTGCTGCTGCAACCGTCTGCTACGTCGATCATCAGCCATATTGGTGAA
Source organism: Triticum dicoccoides (assembly GCF_002162155.2). Taxonomy (NCBI): domain Eukaryota; kingdom Viridiplantae; phylum Streptophyta; class Magnoliopsida; order Poales; family Poaceae; genus Triticum; species Triticum dicoccoides. The sequence goes on along the minus strand of NC_041389.1, from coordinate 484,698,521 downwards.
CACCACATAAGCTCCATGCTCTTCGGGGTATTCATCTTGTATGGCGCCGACTGGCCTGGCCGCCAGCTACTGGGGCGGCTGTGGAGGCGGCGGCCTAGCAGGTGGTGGAGGAAGGAGGCCGTCTCCCTTGGCGATTCTGGTGAGCCAATGGCATTTCCAGGTGGTATGGTTTGATGGCTTCGCGCCGCTGTGAAATTTGCAGGGACCATCCAGAGTCTGCTCGTCAGAGAAGGCCGGCAACCAGTTGGACTTGCTGCCTTTCTGCCGCTTCACCGGAGGCTGCCCCTCAGGCTGTTGGTCTTCGACTGTCGCGACCTGGCGACTGCTGGAAGTTAGCTGCGGGGCCTTGCGCTTGTGATCATTCTGCTGCTGTCGCCGACTGGTATCTCCAGCTGGAGTTCTGGGAGCCTGAGGGGCCACTTTGCCAGTTGCACTAACTTGAATCTCTGTTTTCATGGAGGAGTCGGCTGTGGCATATTTGTCTGCAATGACCAGTAACTCGTCGAGGGTCTCGGGCTCGTCGCAGAGGAGCCGGTGCTTGAGGAGGGTGCCTTCTCTACACCCGGCGGTGAAGTACTCGATAGCCTGCACCTCGTGCACGCCCTCGCAGGAGTTCCGAAGCTCGCCCCATCGTGTGAGGTAGTCGCGCGTCGACTCGTCTTGGCCTTGTACGCACAAGGAGAGTTGTGGTGGCTTGGGGGGCCGCTTGTACGTGCTGGTGAAGTTGCGGATGAAAGCTTCGGTGAAGTCGACCCAACTGTTGATGCTGCGGGGCTTCAAACTGTTCAGCCAGGTCCGGGCCGTACCTTGGAGCATGAGCGGAACGTACTTCACGGCAACACGCTTGTTGCCGTTTGCTATGTTGACGGCTGTGGAGTAGTCAACTAGCCAATCTTCCGGATTCACGGAGCCGGTGTATTTGGGCGTGTCTCGGCAGAGCGTGAACCCCTTGGGGAAGGGCTCATCTCGGATGCGAGGCCCAAAGCAGGGTGGACCCAGCTCGTCTTCTTCTTCCAGCGCCAGGGATCGGTGGAGTCGGTCGATCCGGTGGCATGCGTCGTTCTCTCCGACTCCCTCTCGATAGCTGAGGCGGTCGCCGAGAGTCGGATGCTCTATAGGCGGTGGGGAGACTCGTCTTTCCCTTCGTGGTGGGGGAGGCAGGTAGTTACCCTGCCGCTCCACTACTCTTGGGCGGCCGTCTTGGTCGCGCTCGATGGTGATGCGAGTCCGACTGTGGCTGATAGCCGGATCCTTCTCTTTTCTTCCGCGGACTCCGCCAGTCGGCATCCGAGACGTCGCGCCTTGATCTCGGCGGGGAGGTAAGTCGTCATACTGTCGCTGTGGCGCCTCCGTGCGACAGCCGGCTTCGATCTGTGCGGCAGCCGCTTTGAGGAGTCGCTGGACTCGCTCGGTCATTAGGCGGCGCTCTTCGCCTTCGAAGTTGTCTAGCTCGTCGGCTGCCGCCTGGGCGGCACGGATGTTCTCCGTAGGCGTGGCATATACGGGACGATCAGCCCCGAATAGGTTGGCAACGGCCGCGCCGCGTTGTCGGACCGCGCCTAAGCGGCTAGGCCCAGTCGGCACTAGCGAGCCGCCCACAGCGCGATCCATCTCACGTTGGTAGGCCTCCGACAAGCGTCTCATGCTTGCCAGCTTCTTCACGCCTTCGACAAGCTGAAGGCGGCGTGCCTCCAGCATCTCGGCGTCAACGTCCTCCAGAATGGGCGCCGTCAGGTCTCACAGAGCCGCATCGAGCGGGTCATGAGCTCCTTCACCGGAGTGCTCGCCATGACTAATGACGAGCACTTTCGTGATGGCGCTTCCGCCGCTCACCTCGCGAGGGAGCGGCTCGTCGTAGATCACCATGTTGGAGGGGAACGTGTCGAGTGACACGCCGTCGGAGTCGACCAGCATCGGGTCGGTGGAGCCTACGGACTCCAAGTCCACGGCATTCTCGCTGGCGATGTGGAGATGGTCGAGGAGGCCCGCGAGGAGGCTTTCGGGGCCGCCCGTGCCCGCATCGGATGCAGGCTCGTCGGAGATGCTAACCTCGCCGAGAAGGTCAGCGAGGCAGCTCGCTGCGCAGGCGTCGTCGACGCTTTGCAGCGCGGCAGGGCAAGCGCCATCGGCGTGCCGGGCTGGCTACGCTCGCGGGGGAGGAAAAGGGTTCCCGTCCAAAGCAGGTCTCCGGACGACGGTGCACCTCGCCCCACGGTGGGCGCCAAATGTCGGGGGTTGGGTGTGACATATGCCAAAGGATGGCTTATCATGGTGGGAGCGAGTAGAACATCGCCGGTACCAGGAAACAGGATTAGGCGAAGGCATGCACACCGGCGAATCTTACCTATCTTCGGGGCTCTCCGGGGAGATAACACCCCTACTGCTGCTCTGCAGGGTCTCCGCATGATCACTAAAGCGTAGTGACTACAAGGTTGCTCCTAGAGCTGTATTCTGGAGGAGGAAGGAGGCAAGGCTAGCCTTCTCCTTCCTATATGATCTGGTCTAAGGCTAATGGATGCCAACCCTTTGCATGGGTGCCCCGGGGGTTTATATAGGCCTACCCCCCGGGGGTACAATGGTAATCCGGCTGGGCGCGGGTCCCAGCCTTCTGTCTCACAGGCCGCCGTCTTCTCCGCCGACTGATGGGGCCCGCCGACTCGCAGGCCCCGCCGGCGAGTCCGGCACTGTTGCCGTGCTGCCGGTGATGCAGGCTCGGTCATTGGGTCGTGGCAACAGTGCCACCGTCTATCGGGCGATCACCGTCGTTACTCCCCATCTTGTCTGGTTAATGGCGCGTGGGACCCATGGGAGAGGCTGGCCGACTCCGGGGAGCCGACTCCCACGGGGCCGCCTTCGGGGCGTATCCGCCATCTTCTATGCTCTCACTGACTGGCGGGTCCGCCGTCTCTGTGCCGTATAGGTAGGCCATCATGGCCACAATGCGCCGCGCACTGTGGCTGAGGTCAGGTCTGGCATGGCTACAGTGCCGGGCCACGCTGGAGATCTCCGGTGGTACGGCACACTGTAACCACGCCGGCTCCTCGCAAGCAGGAGGTGACGGCCACGCCATGGTCGTACCTGCCCCACCTATCGTAATTAGCGTAGAGTCGTGGGCCAACTCTGCATAGCCGGCTCCTCCGGCAGTCGCCGGCTATGAGTCGTCATCTGAGACTCGGCTCATTTGGGAGTCGTCATCTGAGACTCGGCTCATTTGGGAGTCGTCATCTGAGACTCGGCTCATCTGGGAGTCGTCATCTGAGACTCGGCTCTGAGGGGCGCGGCCTGCCCCGATGTCTTGAAAGGTTCTGGAGCTCCGGTCAGCCTACCCGTGGCCCATTACTCCGACATTTGATGTGATCTCTCTGTCACACCCTAGCTAGTTCATGCATTAGAGTGTTGCATCATGTCTATTTTTCTCAACAGAAACTTGAAATGGGGATGACAGAACCCCCAGCCCCCTCTGAATCCAACTAGGGTTTACTAAAAATATTTTCAATGAATCTGTAATGCCCTTCCAAAATGTCCATCATTTTTGTCTTGGTTCAGAACCTCTGCCAAAAGTGATGCACAATTTTCTAGGTCATCCTAAGGTCTTTGAATTAAATCATAAATATTTGAATTTGGGCATTTAAAATTTATAAAATATTTCAAATGCTCAAATATTGCCAAACTAAAATGTTCCATGCTGGAATTATTCCAACTAAGGACCAGGTGCCGTTTGGTGATTTTTGGAATTTCTTAGGTATTTTTAAAAATGCAACAAACCTGCAGAATATAAAAAAACAGGAAGTAGGGAAAGATTTACCTGGCGCTACCTAGCAGGCCCACCTGCCGGCCCAGCCCAGCCACCGCTCCAGCGAGCTGCTTGGCTTGGCCAGGCAGGCAGGCAGCTGCTCGACGGCGAGCACAGCATGCGTGCCACGCAGCTGCTCGCCGCCTCGCCGCTCCCCTCGTCCAGGTGATGACGGGGATCGACACCTCTCCCTCTCCCCGACCCCGCAGACACCAGCTCCTCCCCCAGCTCCTCTCCCTTGCTCTCCCGTGCATTGGCCGACGCCACCGCCGCCGCACCCTCGCCGTAGTCGCGCTCTCCGTCAACCCCCCGCTGTGCCACCGTGTCCAGGAGCTTCGCCGCCCTCCGCTCCTTCAAACAAGCCGAGCCCCGAGCGCTCGCTTGCCCTGAAGCCACTGCCCCGACCTCGTTCGACCTTGCCACCGCCGGAGATCCCCTTCCCTGTCGCCGCCGCACCAGCTCATCTCCGACCGCGTCGTCTGCTTCCTCAAGACCGCTGTGAGCCTGGCTACCTTCTCCCCCTTCCCTTTATCGCTCTTGTGCACCACCGCGAGCACACGTAGTTCACCCGCACGCGCCGCCGCGGAGCTCGTCACCGACGTGTCTCCGGCTATCCACCGGCCACCCCACCTTGTCTAACGCACTCACCGCGTCCCCAGGGGCCCAGCGCACCTCACCACGTGCCTTGCCATGCCCCGTAGCCTCGGATTCGTCTTAACCCGACTCCGGTGACCGCCAAAGTCGTCGCTAGTGACGTCTCCGGCCACCCCGAGCTCAACCACTGCCACCAAGAGCTGCGGCTTGGTCCCAGCTACCTGTAGATGCTCTCCGCCGCCCATTTGGTCGCCGGAGTGCACAAAACCACTCTCGCCGCCGCGTTCGGCCTCGCCGGCGGCTAGACGCCGGCGTGTTTGACCTTGACTTTGACTAGGGTGGGTCCAGATTGACTCCCCTGAGTCTATGACAAGTGGGCCCCACCCCTCTGCTAATTAACCAGTTTAGATTTAACTAAATTTAGTTAGTTAATTAACTACTGACATGCGGGACCCACTGGTCAGTTTGACCTGGACCGGCCTGTTGACCTGCTGAGGTCAGCATGACATCATGCTGACGCAGTAATCCTTTTTTCTGGAATTAAAATAAATCCAGAATGATTTATAAATTCCAGAAAATCCCCCAAACTTCATAAATTAATAGTAAATTATCTATAACTCCAAATGCAAAGTTTTATATATGAAAAATGATCAGAAAAATCCAATCTATCCATCTGTACAGGTTTCATGCATGTTTAAGCAAGCTAACCTGATGTTTAGATCAGAACTAGATTAAGCACTTATAAGGGCCATGTATGAGTTTGAAACTTGAATCTTTGATTCAAAATGGTTCAAACCCATCTGGTTTTAGTTGCATTAGCCCAACACACCCATATTGCCATGTTTCATGCATGCATCATATTGTTGCATATTGTTTGGTGATGTTGTGTGTCGGTGCTCTCTGCGGCAGGTCCTGCCCCTGAGGAGTATCGTGATTACCCCAACGAAGAACAATATCAGTGCATCGACCCATCAGGCAAGCAACCAACCATTTGATCATATCGATACAATCCCATGTTCTTGCTCCTGCTCTCTTTTACTGCATTAAGACAACGCGTTTCAAACTGCTGTGTGCTACGGTAGTTGAACCCATTTCCTCTGCATGACCTGTCATTGCCACAGTAACTAGATGAAACCCACTAGCATGTGTAGGAGTTGTTTGAGCCAATGTATGTGTTGTTCCTACCTTGCTATGCCTGCTATGCTTAGAGTCGTGTCAGGTCTGGTTCATCTGGGTGATGGGCTAGAGTGAAATGATCATGCCGGTAATGAGAGTGATGTGGTGAACACGATTTGGTAAAGGTATCGATGAGAGGCCATGTAGGAGTACATGGTGGGTTGTTTCATTGAAGCCGACCTTAAGCACTGAGATCTGTATGTGTGATTTAAGATACAGCTACTACCATGCATTGGGCCCTGAAATATGACCCCACTCGACTTCTTATTCACTCTAGTCCTCTGTCCAGGAGTTGCAAGTAGTTTCTGGTGTTTGTAGTTTACTGGAGGCCGTGGACAGCGCTGACCCGCGGGGTGGGCTGTGATGCGGTAGGTACGTGGCCGGGAATACCGGGCACCCGTTAGGTGTCACGGAACCCTGTACACATCGTTCGGGGCCGTATGGGAAACCTCGGCCGGACTCCCTGCGAATGGAACCTGGATAGGCAATAAACCTGGACTAGAGACTTAGGTGTTTAGGTAGGTCGTGGTCTACACCCACGTCGGCTTTCGCATGAAGTCTGCCGAGCACATGTCGTGTGCAGACGCTAAGTGGTGGAAACATGTATGAAGAAGTACACCCTTGCAGGGTTAACATTATCTATTCGAATAGCCGCGTCCGCGATAAAGGACTACTTTGTTGCCTATACAGTTCATAGACAAGTAAATGGATACTACTAAAAATCTCAAGATAAGCGTGAGTGCCGAGGATGGCTCTTCCGTAGGATGACGGAGGTGGATCCTCGGTGGTGTATTGAAGTGGTGAGTAGTGGACTCGTGTGCGCAAAACCATTTCAAGTTGGTGTATCTTAGGATAGCTTAGCCAAGAATCAAAGCTGGCTTGCTGCAATAACCCCACCAACCCCCCCCCCCCTTGATAATGTGCATGTATGTAGGATCTGATGTAAGTCGTGCTGAGTACCTTTGTACTCATGTTGCTTTAATTTACATTTTTCAGAAGACGCTGCAACCCCTTCTGATGGGTTCTTCGTAGACGTTGACATCGATGAGTAGACCGAGGCCCAGGTGGTGATCCTGAGCTTGTGAAGGACCATGTAGTATAGCCAGGCTTTCCCAAGCCTCTTTTATTTTACTAGTTGTCTGTACTCAGACAAGTTACTTCCGCTGTTGGCTTGTATGTCTGTATGACTTGAATGCTGGGTCGTGTGACCCGTACTTGTGTGTATGCTATGTATGGCTCTCTGAGCCTTAAATAAAGTACATGTGTCGTAGAGTCATGTTGTGATGCCTTGTTGTATTTGCACATATCGAGCATATTGTGTGTATGATTGAAATGCTTGGTATGTGTGGGATCTGACTACCTAGTTGTTTATCCTTAGTAGCCTCTCTTACCGGGAAATGTCTCCTAGTGTTTCCACTGAGCCTTGGTAGCTTGCTACTGCTTCGGAACATTTAGGCTGGCCGGCATGTGTCCTTCTTCGTTCCTGTGTCTGTCCCTTCGGGGAAATGTCACACGATGGATACCGGAGTCCTGTTAGCCCGCTGCAGCCCGGTTTACCGGAGTCCTGCTAGCCCAGTGCTACAGCCCAGATTCACTTGCTGATGACCGACACGTTCGATGCTGGGTCATGGATGCTTGTCCCTGTAGGTTTGTGCCACTTTGGGTTTACGACTAGCCATGTCAGCCCGGGCTCTTTACCATATGGATGCTAGCGACACTATCATATACGTGTGCCAAAAGGCGCAAACGGTCCCGGGCAAAGGTAAGACGACACCCGTGGGAATACCGTGCGTGAGGCCGCAAAGTGATATGAAGTGTTACATGCTAGATCGATGTGGCATCAAGTCGGGGTCCTGACACTCTCTCTCCCCATTTGACATCAATTTCCAAGAAGGGTTTGATAAAGATGTGATCTCTCTCTACCTCTGGAATTTGTCGTGAATGGGTTTGATCCTTGAGTCACAACATAAAGCACTTGATAAAAATGTGATGCTTGTTAGAGGAGAAGATTCATTGAGTGGAGCTGGATCAGAAGAATCAGAGTATAAGTGGCAAACTGTTTTTCCTATGGTGAAATCGGTGGCACCGAGTTGTATGCTTTGGTGGTACCGGAAGAATTCGATTGGACCGAAAATAACTAATCGGTGGAACCGAGTTCATCACAGAGAAAACACTTGTCACCTCAGCTCACTAGACTAGTAAGATCTCACAAAGATTTGCAGGAATTAACTAAATGATATGCAATGAATTGATGCATAAAATGCAGAGCAAACAAAAAGAAAAGAAAGAAATCTAGATGAAGTTTTGAAAGGGGAAACAAATATGCATGAGACAAATGCAAAAACACAGAGACGAACACAAGAGAACTTCATCTAGAGATGCTCGGCGACAAAGTCACCTATGTTAGAGTATATTGACTTAGGAGTCAAGTGAGATCACTTGATCATAGGTCATACTCATCGTTTAAGCTCAAAATGGGGTTACCATTTTTCAATTAAGCATCTTGATGTATTCACATCTTGTCGAGTTGCTTTAGCTCATGACTCAGAGTAAAGCTTCTCTAAGATGGAATAACATACCTTGGTTGGTGGTGTTGATCATGTAGTTGAACTTGTGTGGGTTGCTCCAGGTTGATGTAGCTCATCAAGAGTTGGGAGCACCACTTGAAATTTGAGTCCATCTACCTACATGGGTTAGTTCTTGCAAGGAAGAGCACTTGTGTATCCAAAAATGACAATCATGAAGCTTAACATAGAATTTGTCAAAGGATATGTGTGAATGGTTTCATGCTTCCTTGTCTTCAACCACCATAGTGTAGAGACTTGGTGATGTAGAGATTGCTCACGATATGAGTAAGCTACAATCTCATGGAATTTGATTCAACCAAGTACCTACATTGGTTAGATAACATGCAAGATGCAAATATATCCAAGACATAAGATTTTCATCATAAGAGAAATATCAAGGATTAGTCATAAGCTCATGTCTTGCATGTATCCAATGGAGTTTCTACTCCAAGTTTGAAGCATCTATGATGTTCAATTCTCCTCTCAACCTGCAAAACTCTTTCTCATCAAGAGGTTTAGTGAATATATCAGCTAATTGCTTTTCAGTGCGAACATGCTTAAGATCAATGTCACCCTTAGAAACATGATCTCGAATGAAATGATGTCGAAGTTCAATATGCTTAGTTCGAGAATGTTGCGCAAGATGTTGACCAATTTTTATAGCACTTTCATTGTCACAAAGCAATGGAACATGTCTCACATATATCCCATAATCTTTAAGAGTTTGGGTCATCCAAAGTAATTGAGCACAACAAGAACCAGCGGCAATGTATTCCGCTTCGGCGGTGGATAAGGATACCGAGTTTTGTTTCTTGGAGGACCAAGACACAAGAGATCTACCAAGAAATTGACAAGTACCCGAAGTGGACTTTCTATCAACCTTGTCTCCGGCATAGTCTAAGTCAGAGTAGCCAACAAGATTGAAAGAGGCCCTCTTAGGATACCAAATGCCAAAATTTGGTGTATGTATTAAGTATCTCACTATCCTTTTCACAGCCTTAAGATGACATTCTTTAGGAGCGGCTTGATATCTTGCACACATGCACACACTTAGCATAATATCGGGACGTGAAGCACATAGGTATAACAATGAACCAATCATAGAGCGATAAACCTTTTGATCACCGGTTCACCATCTTTGGTCAAATCAAGATGTCCACTTGTAGGCATGGGTGTAGACATACCTTTGCATTCTTGCATATTTATTTTGACTATATACTGCAAGGCAACAGCCTCATAGTCTTTCATTAAACCATAGAGCCAAAGTAATACAAAGTTACAAAGTTAAGACAGAAGGGGAGAGAGGAATACTTACAAAAGAAATGATTAGGGTAAGGCAGCTATCCAAGATATTAGTCTATTCCTATATTTACATTTGATTCTATGAGCTAAAAGAGAGATGTCATGCAAAAAATTTCTCCTCCATGCCCTGAAAGAAGGTGATTCATTCCCGAAGATCTTCCCATTTCTTTGTGTCCAAATATTCCATGTGGCAGTGAAGACAATCTCAGAGAAAAAAGGATGGCCAAAATCCCTCCTAGCATCAGAAGCCATCTCATAAGTGTTCTGGTTAGGTTGAGGACTCCATGAAATACCAAGGTAGTTCCAGATGCGCTGGCTAAAATTACAAGCAAAAAAGAGATGCGCTCTGTCCTCATGAGATGCCAAGTGACATAGGACACAAGTGTCATCCTGAATAATCCAATGCCGCCGCTTCATCATGTCCCTAGTGTTCAGGCGATCCATCAAAAGTAACCACCCAAAAACCTTAAACTTCAGAGTACAAGAAGAATTCCAAATCCACCTGAATATGGGGTCAACCACTGTGCCCGAAAAGCAGGACAAGTAATAAATCTTGGATTGATAGTCACCAGACTTGGAAGGCCATTTCCAGACATCATTAACCCCATCTTGAAGATTAACCAAAGGAAGCAACCCCTGAAGTTGATTAAACTCCTCAAAGGCCTCAGCAGAGAGAGGTAGATTTAGATTGTCAGTGAGGTCAGGAAGCTCCATAAAATCCTTAACAGTGAGAGTGTCATCGATCACAAAAGAGTGCAGCCTTGGGAACTGATGTTGCATGCTAACCATATTGTTGCCCAGTTGCCAACGGTCAAGCCAGAAGATCACCGTATCCCCGGTTTGAACTAGTGGAACTGCCAACTTGCAAAACTTATCATATAACTTGAACATGTCCCTCCACCAGAAAGAACCGCAGGTTTGAGTGACTTGGGGGGGGGCGCAGAGGCGTAGTAAGTGTCCCAAATTAGAGATACCCATGGCACGTCCAACTTATTAAAGAACTTAAAAAGATGGTTGATGAGCAATGCATTGTTTTGAAAGCTCAAGTCCAGAACTCGCAGCCCACCCAAGGATTTAGGACGACATACCAAATCCCAAGCCGCCAATGATTGCCGGGGCGTATCGGTGTTCCCTCTACACAAGCATTGCCGCATAATCTGCTCAATTTGCTTCAAGATACCCTGTGGCAGCGAAAGGGTGCAGAAGAAATATATTGGCATAGAACTAATGACGGATTGCAAGAGCTGGAGCCGGCTTCCTTGATTCAAGGAGCAAGAGGACGCATTCTTGCATATTGAACTTCTTGAATAAGTCTTTAGTGTACTTCGTTTGAGAGACAAAAATACCTTCCTTAGTTTGCTTGATTTGCAACCCAAGAAAGAATTTGAGTTCACTCATCATTGACATCTCAAACTTCTCTGACATTAGCTTTCCAAACTTCTCACTAAAATGAGGGTTAGTTGATCCAAATATGATATCATCAACATAAATTTGGCAAACAAATAATTCTCCATTAACCCTTTTAGTGAAAAGAGTAGAATCAATTTTCCCAATTTCAAATCCTTTTCCAAGAAGAAACTTTGTTAAGCATTTGTACCAAGCTCTAGGAGCTTGTTTAAGACCATAAAGAGCTTTGTGAAGTTTGTAAACATGATTTGGTTTCTTAGGACTGACAAAGCCGGGAGGTTGTTTAACATAAACTTCCTCTTCTATTTCTCCATTTAGAAAAGCACTTTTAATGTCCATTTGGTACAATGTGATATCATGGTGATTAGCATAGGCAAGTAAGATGCGAATAGACTCAAGTCGAGCAACGGGAGCATAAGTCTCACCATAGTCCATACCTTCGACTTGTCGGTAGCCTTGGGTGATGAGATGTGCTTTGTTGCGAACAACTTTTCCACCTTCATCTTGCTTGTTGCGAAACACCCATCTGGTACCGATGATGTTGTGGTTGTTGTCGGGCTTCTCAACCAATGTCCAAACTTGGTTTCTCTCAAAGTTGTGTAGCTCTTCATGCATAGCATTTATCCAATCTGGATCTTCCAATGCTTCTTCGACCTTCATAGGTTCAATGCTAGAGATGAAAGAATAGTTTTCACAAAAGTTAGCTAAACGAGTTTTAGAGCGAGTGATTCTCCCGGTTTGAATATCATTGTAGATTTTCTCGAAGGGATGGTCTTTAGCAATTCTTGCTCGAACTCGTGAAAGCTTTTGCTTGGATCTTGGTTGAACTTCTTCTTCATCTTCTTCTTCTTCTTGATCTTCTTCATTGTTGGCGTTGTCATTCTCTTGTCGTGGTGGAGAAGGAGGTTGTTGATGTTCTTGATGCACTTCCTTGTTTTCTTCATCTTGGTGTGTCCCACTTGTGGATGCTTCCGTTTCAACTCTTGGTTCACCTTGTCGTGAAGTAGAAGCTTCCACTTGGACAGACGAGGTACTCGCCTTCACCTCCGTTGGACGGACCTTACCAATAGACAAGTCTTGGATTGCTTCCGAAGGATCTTTGTCTCCTACATCAATTGGCAATTGCTCTACTTGCGAGCCGTTAGATTCATCAAACTTCACATCTACCGTCTCTTCAACCTTTCGGGTGAAATTGTTGTAGACACGGTATGTGTGAGAGTTTGAGCCATAACCTAGTAGGAAACCTTCATGAGACTTAGAAGCAAATTTAGAACGATGATGCTTATCAAGAATGTAGCACTTTGAGCCGAATGCTAGAAAGTATCCAACTTGGGGTTTGTTACTGGTGAGGAGCGCGTATGCCGTCTTGCCGAGTAGCTTGTGAAGATACAAGCGATTTGTTGCATGACAAGCTGTCTCAACCGCTTCTGCCCAAAAGTGCTTCGGCGTCTTGTACTCATCAAGAATCTATCTCGCCATTTTGATGAGCATCCGGTTCTTCCTCTCAACAACTCCATTTTGTTGAGGTGTGTATGTAGCCGAGAACTCGTGTGAAATCCCTTCTTCGTCAAGAAAGGTGTCCACATTTGCATTCTTGAACTCCGTTTCGTTGTCGCTGCGAACCTTCTTGATCTTCTTCAAATTGATTTTGGGCCTTCCTGGCGAAGTTCTTGAAGATCTTTTGGACCTGCGATTTATCATCGAGAAAGAACACCCACGTAAATCTTGAAAAATCATCAACTATAACTAGACCAAAAGAATTTCCACCGAGAATCTTGTAGGAGTTGGGACCAAAGAGATCCATGTGAAGTAGCTCAAGTGGCCTCCTTGTGGTCCTGATGTTCTTCACGGGATGCCTTCCTCCAACCTGTTTACCTTCTTGACAAGCACTGCAGAGTCTGTCCTTATCAAATATGACATTGTTAACACCAAGGAGATGATTCCCTTTAATAAGATTGTCAAGGTTTCGCATACCAACTTGACCTAATCGTCTATGCCATAACCAACCTTTTGAGGATTTAGCAATGAAGCAAGTTTTAGGTTGAGCCTTTTTAGTGAAATCAACAATGTAAAGATCACCTCTACGTATGCCGGTAAAGACCATTTTATGATTGTCTCGACGAAACACTTGGCAATAAACTTCTGTAAATAAGACATTGAAACCAAAGTCAGCAAGTCTAGATACTGCAAGTAAGTTGTATCCAAGAGATTCAACGAGCATGACATTTTGTATGGAGCTATCATGCGAGATGGCCACCTTACCGAGGCCAACCACCTTACCCTTTGAGTTGTCACCGAAAGTGACATACTTTCGAGGACTATCATTATCAGCAAGCTCACGAAACATGTCTTTATCTCCGGTCATGTGATCGGTACATCCACTGTCAAGGACCCATTCGTTTCCTCCTGACATATATCCCCGAAGATTTGCCAGAAGACCAAAGTGTCTCATTGCATCATCAAGATCGAAGTCACTATCATCATCCTCATCATAGTATCCATGTTCAACATCGTCATGTGGTGGATCAAATCCTAGAGAGGGTGATTCGTTAGATTGAGTTTGACAATGATCTTGTCTATGAATTTTTATAGCTTCGGAAATCATATCAATAATAATACCAACATTTCCTTTGGCACGCATGAGGCTCGTAAGCTCAAATAGTCGATCACCAAACATAGGATCACTAGTATTCATCTTACTCAAGGCAATAGACTTATGAAGAATTTCATCAAGATTTTTCAAAGAATAATCAGGAAATCGTTCCTCAAGAAATTTCCATATAGTGTAGGCACACTGAAGAGTAGGCAGTTTTATAATCAAGCTTCTAGGCAAGCCTCTAGTGATAAGATTAACAGTTCTAACATTCCTAATCATGTCAATAGACTCATCAAGGGTAGGATGCATAGGATCAACACAAGGTGCACAAGGACTAGCAATGTACTTGTTCAAATGATATTGATTGAAAATTACAAGCATCTCATTTTTCCACTCTTGAAAATACTCTCCATCAAGTATAGGCACTCTATGTCTAAGACTCCCCAAAGTAGACTCATCCATCTTCCTCCAATGGTGATTAAACCAAGGCAATGGAGACCAATGCTCTGATACCACTTGTAGGACCTTGAGAAGAGGTGTCTAGAGGGGGGGGTGATTAGACACTAAGTACCAAAGTTATAGTTTTTAACCCTTTTTAGGTTTAAGTGGAGTTTAGGCACAAGTTTAACATTCATAACACATAGCAAGCAAGCATGCAAAGAGTATGTGAGCAGCGGAAAGCAAAGCATGCAACTTGCAAGAATGTAAAGGGAAGGGTTTTGGAGGATTCAAACATAATTGGAGACACGGATGTTTTTGGCATGGTTCCGATAGGTGGTGCTATCGTACATCCACGTTGATGGAGACTTCAACCCACGAAGGGTAACGGTTGCACGAGTCCACGGAGGGCTCCACTCAAGAATGGTCCACGAAGAAGCAACCTTGTCTATCCCACCATGGCCATCGCCCACGAAGGACTTGCCTCACTAGCGGTAGATCTTCACGAAGTAGGCGATCTCCTTGCCCTTACAAACTCCTTGGTTCAACTCCACAATCTTTGTCGGAGGCTCCCAAGTGACACCTAGCCAATCTAGGAGACACCACTCTCCAAGAAGTAACAAATGGTGCGTTGATGATGAACTCCTTGGTCTTGTGCTTGAAATGATAGTCCCCCAACACTCAACTCTCTCTCATAGGATTTGGATCTGGTGGAAAGAAGATTTGAGTGGAAAGGAACTTGGGGAAGGCGAGAGATCAAGATTCATATGGTAGGAATGGAATATCTTGGCCTCAACACATGAATAGGTAGTTCTCTCTCAGAAATAGGATGCTGGAAGTGTAGGTTTAGTCTGATGGCTCTCTCCACGAATGAAGAGGAGGTGGAGGGGTATATATAGCCTCCACACAAAATCTAACCGTTACACACAATTTACCAAACTCGGTGCGACCGAATCAACAAACTCGGTCGGACCGATTTAGCAAATTTAGTGACCGTTAGTATTTTCGGTGGGACCGAAATTCAACTCGGTAGGACTCATTTATTTAGGGTTAGGGCATAACATAATCTCGGTGAGACCGATTACACAAACTCGGTGGGACCGATTTTGGTAACTAGCTAACCAGAGAGTTGGTCAGGCAAACTCGGTGGGACCGATTACTCAAACTCAGTAGGACCGATTTTGGTAATAAGTTAACCAAAGAGTTTGCATTGTAATCTCGGTAGTACCGATTGCTCAAACTCGGTGAGACCGATTTTGATAATGGACATACACAGAGAGATTAGAATCCCATCTTGGTGAGACCGAGATCCTTATCGGTAAGACCGATTTGCCTAGGGTTTGTGGCAGTGGCTATGACATTTGAACTCGGTGGTGCCAGATAGAAAGAATTGGTATGGCTGAATTTGGCTTTGGGTTTAGGTCATTTGTGGATGTGAGAAAGTAGCTGAGGGTTTTGGAGCATATCACTAAGCACATGAAGCAAGAGGCTCATTAAGCAACACCTCATCCCTCCTTGATAGTATTGGCTTTTCCTATAGATTCAATGTGATCTTGGATCACTAAAATGAGAAATGAAGAGTCTTGAGCTTGAAGCTTGACCCAATCCTTTGTCCTTAACATCTTGAGGGAATTCCCACATCCTTTAGTCCATGCCACTCCACTGTTGAACTTTGTCTGAAATATACTAGATAAAGGTGTTAGTCCAACAAGAGATATGTAGACATTAATTACCAAAACCACCTAGGGAGCACTTGTGCTTTCAGTAGTAAAGAAGTCTAGGAAGAGAGCGAGGAAAGGCAAAAAAGTTGATTCTATGATCCAGCCGCCTCAGCAGTCTCGGCTTCAGGACCGTATAGATATCCCCGATGCGGATAAATGGCATAACCCCGGTCAACCAATCCTACCTGCAACAGGGCTACAGGCCAGATTCGGCGATCTAAGGAGACCTCATGATGATGTGCTGCGGGTAGAGAAAGGCCTCATTGCCTCGACAGATCTAGGATACCCACTCTACGTGGTTAACGTTCCGCGACAAATGTCGTACATAGACAGCTTCCCCGCGGATAAGTTCTTCCTCTGATTCGATTACATATTCGACATGTTTCACGTGAAGAAGCTGGATTTTACGTTTGTCCGCCTTTATGCCTTGCACATGAACTACATCATCGGGTTTGAGCAGATATCTCATATCTGTGTCGCTCACCCATACTACATGCAGGAGGGCTTCTTGGGAGTCTGGATAGAGCACCGTGTATACGCGAGGGAATACATCGTCAAGTTCATGCTCGCCAATAAGGACAAGGAGGCGATTCTCATGCCTTATCATCCTGTGTAAGTCATCCGCGCTGCTATCCTTCCTTCGATTTCAATCATTCATTTGCACGTTGGAGGCTAAGTAATTTGAGGTGTACTTATTTTGCGCAGCGGCGGGCGCGCCGTCCTCATCATCCTATACCGCCGATTCTCCCACACTCTTTACTTGGACTCGTTGAAGAACATTGACAAAAAGGATTACACCCACATCAAGGATGTTCTCGACAGTGCTATGTTTTACTACCAAGCAAGGGGTGGAGAGGTCAGGGACAAGAAGAGAAGGGGCGGCAGGGTCACCTTCGGCCATAAGACCGACTTTTGCTGCATCCAGCAACCGAACGATTCTCTTAATGAAGGATTCTATGTCCTACACCACATGCTGGAGTACAGACGGGATCACCAGAACCTTCGCATGTCACCTAGATCCGGCGATGCCCATATTTTGCAATGGGCAAAGAACGTAGGAGATATCGAGGATCATTGACTTCGAGCCGAGTTTTATCACATCCAGCGCGAACTTGCCCAAATCATCATGAAGGAGGTCGTTGGAAAAACAGGGATGTTCTACGAAGAAGGACAAATGTCACGGGAAGACGTCCGAGCATGGGTAGCCACTCAGCGTCTTGAGCTGAAGCCTTTCACTAGGCTCGGGGACTATCTCCCTGACATTGATGGATGGCACGACATGTTGGGGTGATTGTCGTGACAATGTGTCCATTTAGTCCATACTTTTTGTATGACAAAACTTTGAGTTATGCACGGTGAAACTTTATTTGTGATGTAATTAAACCATCCTCCTCCTCTACTAGCGAAAGTCACTCTAGTTAGGGCATTTTGGGGTACGATGAACTTTGTTATTTATGCTTATGATATGTTGTTTCTATTTTTGCCAAGTCTGTCTCTTTCTGTTGCTCAACTATATATGTTGCATATCATCGACTCATGTGACGATGCAGCTGCATAGATCGTCGACGGTGAATAAGTGCTACGCCAGGAGTATATATACGACAATTGGCCGGAGTGTCAGGCCCAGGTGTACCGGTTTCCGGTTTCCGAGCGACAGGCAGTAGTTAGTTTAGGTTCACGCTAATAAGAGAGAGGGATACAAACTCATGTACTCAAAGTGATAGCTCTTCTCGCGTATACCATTGTTTAGATGGATGACGATGTATTTGCAAGTAATCAAGACTTGTATCGCTATTTTCGAGATGATGACGAGAGACCAGTTTGTGTTGGATGCTGATTATGATGATGACATGATTTGATGAGACTAATTGTATGTATATGCTATGATTACATTTGTATGTGTATGATATGCTAAAGATTATTGTATAAAGCCTATTCAAATACAAAACAAATACAAAAACAAATATGCAGGAAAAAAACTAATAAAACTAGTAGTAGCGAGGGGGGGAAATTTAGCAGTAGCGCTGCATTACCTGTAGCGCCACATTACTAGTAGCGCTTCCCGGTAAACATCGCTGCAGATAATATCAGCAGCGCCCTTTTCTAAACAACGCTACAACTATTCATGTATAGCAGTAGCAAGGGACAACAGGCGCTACTGCTATACGTTAGCTGTAGCGCCTTATTAGTAGCGCATGTCCCTGCACTACTAAGAGGCCCAAAACCCGCGCTGCTGCTAGGCTTTTCCCTAGTAGTGTGAGTGTGGGGAGGACGCGGATGTAGCCCTCGCACGCCATGACGAAGGCGGAGAGCAGGGTCATGGCGTTGGGCGTGAGATGATGAGGTTGGAGGTTGTTGAAGTCGAGGAAGGAGCGGAGGAAGCCGCTAACCGGAAGGCCGAAGCCGCGGAGGAAGTGCGAGTGGAACAAAACCCGCTCGTTCCCCCTCGGCGCTGGTGAGATCTCCTCCTCCGGCGGCACCCGCGCCTTGATGAATGCCGCGTTGGGCATCCGACGCGTGTCGTGGAGGAAGGAAATGTGATCCTCGATCACAGTCGACCCCTCCCAATCGCCGCCCTTCTCGTGCGCCATGGCTTCGGGCAGGCCGCGTGAGGAGGAGGGGTGCGTCGGCGACGAACGACGGCAGCAGCTCCATGGCAGCACTAATCAGCAGCGGCGGCTATGGAGGAGCGAGCGGGGGGAGAAGAGAGAGTGAGAGGGGGTGCGCAAGCTCTGCCGCACCCCTCCCTCCCCCTACTTATAGCCCTCGGGCTATGAAGCCGAGGGGATGGGGCGGGGGTCGTGGGATTAACGGCGCCCACGACCCCATGCCCCCCATTTACCGCGCGCATTCACCATGCCTTGAGCGGTTGTGGGAATCGCAACCGCCCCCCTCAGCACAGCGGATCGTCCCAGGTGCCGAGGCGTGGTCGTGGCGGGCCCAGCCCGCTGTCACGTCCCATCAGGAGCGTGGGGTGGCAGGCTGGCCGGGCTGGCGTGTGCCGCGTGGCACGCTTGTGGCGGGCGGCGGCCCGGGAAGCTTGGCAGGGACGCCACCTGCCTTCCCGTCGAGAAGTTTGAAATCGACCAACTACCCGCCAAGACGAAGCCGACTTCAGCAATCGGCTGGCCGCAAGGCGGACCGATGCTCTCCCGGAGCTCCATGACGGGGGAAGCCGCTGAGAATTCGCGGCCCCTCGACCACAACGCCTAACCTGCTTCGGGGACTACTGTTGGAGTAATGGGCCATGGGTAGCCTCACCCAGGTCCCAGGATTTATCAAGACTTTGGGCCAGCTCCACCTGGCTGGGCCCCAAGCTGAAGCTCCGCCCTCTAGGGGCCGGCTAGCTCGACGGGTGGCCACCAGAGGGCGGCCAACCACCAGCCAACGGCACTACGAGCGGCGGCTCCAGCCCGCCGGCCTCTAGAGAGGGCGACATCAGGCAGGCGGCCACCTCTCGGCCTCAGAACATCTGGGCCCCCATCAAGAGTACAAGATAGAGCATGGCAACAGTGAAGCCTCTCGCCCCTGAATCCCAGGATGGGCATGGCTACAATGCCCCGTAGAGGCGAAGATCTCCGCACGGCGTGGCACAGTGCCATGTCCCCCCCGACTTCACTCCGAGCAGGCGAAACCCTGTTCCCCACGACGGCCTGTCGGTACGGCCTGCTAGCTGCGGGCCCTATCAGGCAGTGATGCCGCAGAAGACGGCGGATGCCCAGCCAGTCGGGCTTGGGGAGGGTCGGCATCCAACAGGCGGTCGTCCCTTGCCCCGAGGCATGCATGCCATTAACCTAATGAGACCAGGTGTGGCTAAAGTAACCTCCCTCCAGGCGGCGGGACTGTAGCCACGATGAGATGACCAAGTCCTTGTCATAGACGGCACGGCTACAATAAGCAGCCACCAACCAGTCGGCGGGGCCCAGTAGGCGGCGGGCCCCAGTAGTCGGTGGAGAAGCCAGAGGCTGGAGACGCTGACAGACAGGCCCCAACAATCGGCCCGATTACCATTGTACCCCTAGGGGGCAGGATTATATAAGCCCCCCAGGCCACGCATGCAAAAGGTTCGGCCCTCGATAGAACTAGCCATGTCCTTAGAGCAGGAGAGAGCTAGCCCTGCCTTCTCGTACCTCTAGACACAGCTCAAGGAGCACCTTGTATCACTAGTGCCTTAGTGATCATGCGAAGACCCCGCAGGGCAGGAGTAGGGGTATTATCTCCATGGAGAGCCCCAACCTGGGTAAAGTTTGCCGGCGTACGTGTCTACGCCTTATCCCGCTTCCAGGCACCGGCGACGTTCTACTCCCTCCCACCATGATAAGCCATCATTTGGCATATGTCGCACCCAACACCCGACAAGAACCCAGCGGCGAGAGGTCGCTGGCGGCGAGGAGACGATCGGAGACCCGAGGAGGCAGATCGGGATATGTGCGGGCTGAGGGGTTTTGAAGAAATTTCTAAAATCTCACCAGACGGTGTCCTGGACTAGGGGTACTCAACGCGTCGTCTTCCAATCAGTTGGATTGGGCCGAGGACCCCCATGGCCGTATACTCATGGGCCAGTCCGGACAGCTGCCGCATACAAGGAAGAATCTACAAGACTTGGCGATCAAGACAAGGACTCCTCCCCCACCAGCGTATTCGGCTACGACTCTTGTTATCCTAGGCCTCTGGTGCATTATATAAACCGGGGCCAGGCTAGTCGATAGAGATATACAACAACAATCATACTATAGGCTAGCTTTTAGGGTTTAGCCTCTCTGATCTCGTGGTAGATCAACTCTTGTAATACCTACATCATCAATATAAATCGAGCAGGATTTAGGGTTTTACCTTCATCAAGAGGGCCCGAACCTGGGTAAAACATCGTGTCCCTTGCCTCCTGTTACCATTGATCCTAAGACGCACTGCTTGGGACCCCCTACCCGAGATCCGCCGGTTTTGACACCGACATTGGTGCTTTCATTGAGAGTTCTGCTGTGTGATCGACGAAAGGATCAATGGCTCGACTGCAGGTCAACTACGACGTCGGCTTCTTCGTCACCAGCTCGACTGGTCACCTTGGCTTGACTGAGGACTGCACCCTACCTCCGATCGTCATGTTCGGATGAAGGCCTTCATCAACACCAACTCCGATCTCTATCAAGATCATGGAGGAGTCATCCATGGAGCTCGGGGGCTCAACGTCAACATTGCCCTCAGGCGACCGTGCTATTTTTCTGGACAGCAAACTTGTATCCTCCGCCACCGCCTCCTCGAGTGTCGCATAAACGATTACTTCAGTGGAATTATGCGGAATTAAGTCTACAATAACCCTGCAAAAATTTCATCGAGTTCCGATGGAGGAATCTCCGGCAATCTCCGATATACTGGAGCCCTGTTGAATCTGGACGAGAATCCGGACGAGTTTAGGGCGTGGTATCCAGCATCTAGCTCGGATGTCCTTTGGAGGGTCCAACCGTTGATTTGCTGCGGAATTCTCATATCTACCACCTGACAAAAATTCAGCTGGATCCGACCGTCCAAACTCCGGGAAACTTCTGATTAGTGCATCACTTTTTGGATCTGTTTTCTGCGCGAGAACGAATCCGACCCGAATTCATATTCTTTATGAACGGGATCTCGGACATCCTTTTTGAAGGAAGTTTTCGTATGGGGTGTTGTGTTTTATTCTCAAACACATCCTAGTAGTATTAAAAGTATTCTTGCAATACGAACTTCACCGTCGCGCCGGTGTCAAACCAGCCCGACAACATCACTCCACAGCGGCCGACCTGCGTTAGACACGTCGTCGCTTTGTTGAGATGAGCTCAATTTCTTCGGATCATCATCTCGGCCAGCCGAACAATAGTTCGGCATCGCGAAGGATAAATCGTCACCAACATCTCCGCCCCACGGATTACACGGAGCGGGCACACCTGCATCGCCACACGGTCACTTCATCAAGCCGGCATCGACCATGTCACGACCTGCATCGTTGGACTGGGGGCTTCATCATCTCTTCATCAACCTACTCCGGAGACTTCGGCGTCGCTGGCAGACCAGCTCCATCATGTTAGCTGGACCGAGGGCTCTACCTCGCCGAGCCAACCTTTGCCAGCATCGACATGCCGTTGCTTTATCGCCCATCAGGCGATAGGTGTGCAGATTGAGTCCCAATTTTGGGAATCACCTTTCTTCGGATTGCTACAACAAATAAGCCAGGTCTATCAAATGGTGGCCGCATTAGCGACGGTCGCATGGTGGTTCGGTCAGTTTCCGTACATAGTCCGGCTATTGCCGCATCCGGAACTCGAACCGACCTGTGAATTCAGGCCTTGCCATGCCTTTACCGCATCACGCCGCCGCCCTGCATCGACATTGACTTCGGCGCCAGACCATATTTCTTTTATTACTCACTTTGCATAAATTATTTGTTATGCAACGATTTTTTTTATTACTACTATCTCCGGTTTGCACTATTTTTTGTGCACAGGAAAATGATCCAGCCAGACTATATCCTTTGGCGTCACCTCGGCTGGATGGGGGGCTTCGTCAACACTTCATTACCCCATGCCGGGGACTTCGGCATCACCCTGCCGTCCTGCATTGACCGTGCTATGTCACCACTTCGGAGTGCCGAGCTCTTTGCTCCGCCACCTCGGGACCGGCTCGGGGATGGAACCTTGTCCCGCATCAAGCTCGGACCGCGTCATCAATACCGAACACATTAACCAGCTAAGTTGTCTTCATGATCAAAGTTTTAAATTTTTAACTTGTGTTCGGCTCCGCCAAGCATTATACTTTTTTGGAAAAAAGTTGCTTGTAAAAATTTCCTTGTCCAAACTTTGTTTGTGACGCGCAAATTCAAATACCCCGTTTACTTGAGGGCTTCCTTCATGAAGCTTTTTCCTCTTGCATATGGTTATACTTGTATGGCTTCGTTCCTTGTTCGTGTATTACGCCACAATATGCACCATATTGATTTAAGCGATTTGCAAGCTGGGTTGCCTGGCTCCTGTGCTTACCCATACGTTCCCGATTGTTCGGCTAGGGAGTAAAGGGACCACCTCTGCGATTGTCACGATCGGGTCAACCGAGCCGGACCTCAGACAGGGCCGAAAGCTAACGCTCTTATTGTTTTCAATCATGGTCGGCACACAACGAAACTCATGAGTACAAAAAATCTATTACACAAGTCTCATAATAACAATGAGCACCGAAGAAAGGTATCGGTGGGGGTACTATTTTCTTCGAAGATGCTTCTTACTCTTCGCAGTAATATAGCATAAGTTCCTTGAGCGTGCTTTGTCTGTTACAGCCTTATGGCCTAATTGCCTGGTTATTGGAAACACCATCGATATTCTCGACAGATGGAGTACATAACACTTTTCAGTCCTTGACCGAAGAGGGAGAAGCCGATGGTCGGTTAAGACGCGTTTAAAGTTCGGTCGAACATAGATATGATATAAGTACTTCGGTACATGCAATCATTCTTTTACCAAGTCAATTGGGGGCTCTTAAATTTATATGAGCCGTTTTATCATAAGTGTTTTTCTTCTTAGTCGTTGCAAAATTTTTATTATTATTTATCACTCCTTTTTTCGACACAAGTGTGCGGTCACTAGCCGGGGAGCCTAATTTCTCTCTCAAAGCCGCTAGAGTTTAGTTTGCTAAACTGGCCTAGTAAGAAGTACTCCGCCTTTGGGATAGGAGGTTGAAGCCGTAGGCAGACCCGCTTGAAGTTTTGAGATAGGATGTGTCATGTTAAAGCACGACAGAAGCACCTTTTTTCTAAAGCCCAATTTTCGGATTGGCACTGAACACTTGATCTAGTTCGGACATTAACCATTTGAATAAGTTTTTTGGCTTTTCGAGCCCATGGCACTTCTAAACTATTTGTGTGTTTTCAGCACAAGTCTCGCAGTGCAACGCCGGACACCTTTAGAGATTGGGCAAAAACATTCTCGGATATTGCTATATATGCATCGGTTTCGACTTGTGTCTTCGGTCAATAGTTGGGTTGCCCGGCTCCTGCGCTTGCCTCCTATGTTCCGCTTTGTTCGGCTAGATGTGCAAAGGGAGAACCACTGCGATTGTGCTTCCAGCTCACATGGTTAAGCACCTCAGTGGAGAAAGCCAAAAGCTGACTGTCACAATAAGCGTAAACTGGTCGGCGATCCGATGACGGTGTTAAATGACGGGTCATTCATAACAATGGCCGAAGTGTTTACGGCTTGACCTCGACTGTCGCCGAACACTACCGGGGGCTATTAACTAGCCTCCCAAACTAAATCCTCGATATTTTCCTCCTACATTGGAGCTGAGGTTTCATGATCATGCTTAGCATCACAACCCAAAGAAAGGAACCGATAGCGGGACTATTTTCTTTGGAAGACATTTCTTCTGTTAAACAGTAATATAACATGTCTCTCCACGTACCTTTGTTTATAAAACCGTATGGCCAAATTGCCTTGTTTGTTGTAAATCTTTGCCCTCATAAAGGCTTTATAAAGTAGGACAAACACTCCTCGGCTATTGGCCGAGGAGGTGGAAGCCGATGGTCGGTCAACAAAGTTTTGTACAATGCGGATCCGAGCATTAATGACATAAAGTACTTGGATACATTCAGTCATTACACATAATTTGTGATTTTACTATGGATATCGATGCTTAATTCGGCCACCCGTGCCCGCATTAAGGCTCGGGGGCTACTGGGCTTCGGGCTTATTATTTACAAATATTAAAGGGGCACATCGATCCCCTGATCTGGTGTTGCCACCCGACTAGTGTCTCGGGGGCTCCTGCATTGCCTGTCCAATGCAGAAAATTTTAAGTGTAATACAGTCTCCAAGGAGATTTTGATCCTCAGGTTGTCGGCCGCACCCAACCTGAGTCTTAAGGACTGAGCACACCGCTTTTTGTGTCCCGAAGTATTCTGCAGAGCTAGGACTTGATCCTCCGACTGATTTTGCAAATCAACCTGAGTCTTAGTAGCTACGGGGATCAGCGGTCTTATGTCATCCTTCATGGGCATCTCGGGTTTTAGACCAATACCCACCTTGAGGGCTAGTAGCTATGTATCTCGGCAGAGAATAAATTGCATCAATAAAAAATATTGACAAAAATCGGCCCACATTCGGGGTGGTGCACCACCTCGGAAGTAGTCCGGCATAAAGATCGGGCACTAGTGGCTGGCTCCATAGAGGGCATTTCCGGCATTAAGCTCGGCTAAACTCCTTCAAAATTCTTTGAACCAAGGTGATTTACGACTCCTCGGATACAGTCTGGCGTTGGAGCTCGGATACATAGTCCGGCGTTGGATCTCGGATACATAGTCCGGCGTTGGAGCTCGGATACAGTCCGGCGTTGGAGCCAGGATATATTCCAGCGTTAGAGCTGGGAAGCGGTCCGGCGTTGGTGCTCGGCTGCAAAAGGTACCTCAAATGTAGTCCGGCGTTGGAGCTCGGACGCAAGAGGACGCTACCGCCCGGGAACAACTTCAAACCCGAAGTGTGGCATAAAAATAACAAGGCACTGATAAAGGCCGGAAACTTAAAGGGGCTCCTCGGATACCCGACGTGCAAACTCGTCGAATGCATTTCGGCGATCCTCAAGATAGAAGATGAGAAGATTTGTTGAACCAGTTTTCAAGACCGGCGATCGAAGATGAAGAACAGTTCGAAAGAATCGAGGAGCATCCCTAACTTGAAGACCAGTTCAGGGGGCTACTGACGGTGTCCTGGACTAGGGGGTACTCAATGCGTCGTCTCCCAATCAGTTGGATTGGGCCGAGGACCCCCATGGCCGTATACTCATGGGCCAGTCTGGACAACTGCCGCATACAAGGAAGAATCCACAAGACTTGGCGATCAAGACAAGGACTCCTCCCCCACCGGCGTATTCGGCTAGGACTCTTGTTATCCTAGGCCTCTGGTGCATTATATAAACCGGGGCCAGGCTAGTCCATAGAGATATACAACAACAATCATACCATAGGCTAGCTTCTAGGGTTTAGCCTCTCTGATCTCGTGGTAGATCAACTCTTGTAATACCCACATCATCAATATCAATCGAGCAGGACATAGGGTTTTACCTCCATCAAGACGGCCCGAACCTGGGTAAAACATCGTGTCCCTTGCCTCCTGTTACCAGTGATCCTAAGACGCACTGCTTGGGACCCCCTACCCAAGATTCGCCGGTTTTGAAACCGACATCACCCGTGGGTATATATATCCCGACCCTGTCGGTGTGACCAAGTGGAACAACTCGGTGGCACCGAGATGCAGAATCGCAAGCGGTTAGTGCAACTCGGTGTGACCGAAATGTTAAAACCGGTTGCACCGAGATGAAAACCTAGATCAACTTAGTGAACTCGGTGTGACCGAAATGATGACTCAGTTTTACCGAAATGCACAAAGAGGTTTTGGAAGTTTATGTCTATGACGAAGCGGGGACTCTGAGTGCTCCTCACACAAAGTGGTTCGAATCTAACTTGATCAAACTTTGTGATAGCATGAATAGATTTTGAGACGAGAAAAGCATAGATAGCTAGAGAAGGTTCTTAGGCATCTTGTCCATCCACTTGGCAAAAGAGAAAGAGCAAAACAAACAAAGCAACAAGTGGATGTCCTCGAATGAGTAAAATATGCAACCAACACGCTCACACAATAAAATGGCAAATGAAATATGTGGCAAAGCATGCACAAACACTCTAGCATCTATCAAGCAATTTGTGATGACTAGGTCATCTAAGTATGAGTATATTGACTTAGGAGTCAAATGAGAACATTTGATCATAGGTCATACTTATCCTTTAAGGGCAAGTGGGGTTACCACTTTTACATAAAGCATTGTTGTCTTGATACCGTTAGAGTTGCTTTAGCTCAATTCTTAGAGTAAAGCTCCCCCTAGATGTGATACCCCCCTTAATAGGGATGAACTAACCTTGGGTTTTGTCGATGATGACTTCATGTAGGTGTTGAAGATGTGGATGCTCAATGTTGATGTAGATCATTCGGAGCAATCCATTGGAGTGAGTTGCACTTTCAATACCTACACGGGTTAGTCCCACAAGGAACAAGCAAGGATATCCATAGACATAGAATGATGTACACACAAGATGATGTCCATGAAAGCATTAGGTTACCTTGTCCCTTGTCTTACCAACAAGAGGGCTTGTGACTCCTTGAACTAGTGCAAGATGTGGAAGTTGTTTGCACTTGTTCTTGCCAAAATGATATGAGTGAAGTGTGTTGGCGGAGTCACCCTCAAGAACTTCTCTAGTTATTCTTCTTCGGTATCCACATCATCTTGATGGGAATCCTTGGAGTTGTACTCGAACTTGATGAAGTAGAACTTGATGTAGTCTTGGGAACCCACTTGACCAAGGCCTTGGGAGCTTCTTCAAATGCATCAATTTCCTCTTGAAGCTTATCCTTGCCTTTTTGCTTGTGGTCTTGTGGTGGAAGATCATCTTGTGCTTGTGTTCCTTGGAAAGAAGTAGGATCATACTTCTCTTGTTGAGGAACAAACTTTGTCTTGGGGTATTAATCTTCTTCCCACTCAACTCCATTGGCATTGAACTTTCGTTCAAAACCAACACCTTGATTCTTCCGGTGCCTTCCTTGCTTGCGTATAATTTCCTCAAATTGCTTACTTCCGGCAAGGCTCTTGTAAACACATTTCTCTATAATTCCCTTCAATAATCTATTTTATTGCTCAAGTGTAACTTGGCTAAGAGAATCATTAGTGGAATCAAGAGAACTACTAGAAGCAACAACATTGGATTTAGCATGATTATTGTTACTACTAGAAGAAGAATCTTTCTTGTTCTTGTTGCTAGATTTAACTTGTGGCATATAAGTAGACAAGAGTAAACGCTTGGCAATGTAGGAAGAACTCTTCTGTCGAAGATCATCATTGATGGCCTTTAAGAACTCATGCTCTTTCTCAAGATTGAGCTTTTCGAAGCGTAACTTCTCATGAATTTTTAAAATTTCTCGATGATCTTGCAAAGTAGTTTCATGAGCTAACTTAAGAGTGTTTAGTTCTTTAGTTAGGCGCTCAATCTTCTCCTTATCATTGTCGTTCATTTTATCATGGTTAATTGATGTTTCATCATAGTATTTATCACTAGAGTTGTCAACAAGTAAATCATTATCACCTAGCAAGTCATCTTCATCACTATGAAAATCAACATACTCGGAGTGTGTTACCTTGGGGCCTTTAGCCATGAAGCATCTCCCAATTCCTTCATTTGGTGAGTCAAATATGTCGTAGGAGTTGGTTGACACAAGTGCTAGACCGGCAACACCTTCACCTTGAGTATATTCGGAGTCAGAGTGATAGCTTCTCTCGGAGTGGTGGTCTGAGTCGGAGCCGGATACCCATTCACCAACATGAGCTTGATGTCTTTGTTTTGTGTAGCTCTTTGATGATTTTTCCTTCCTTTCCGGATCCTTGCTTCTCCGGGAGGTTCTTCATTCATAACGATCATCTCTACTCCTTATCTCTCTCTTGGTGGTGATTCTTCTCTTCCACTCCTTATTTTAGGTGAATCTTCTCTTATTTTGTAGGGAGCCGTACACTCATTGGAGTAGTGTTCGGGTCTTCCACAATTGTAGCAATTATGTTCACGACTTGAAGATCTTTTTTCATTGTAGGACCTTGACTTGGAACTTCTTTCCTTGCTTCTACTCTTGTAGAACTTGTTGAAGTTTTTCACCATTAGTCTCAATTCTTCATTGAAGGTTTATTTCTCACTTAATGATGTAGGAGAATCCACTACAAAAAAAAGACACATTCGTGACATTTTGGGTAGAACAAATTTTTTTCTGTCAATACTTATGACACTTCTATAACGATAATTGTGACAAAACCCAGTACATCATAGATGTGGTGGGCTCCTACTTCTATGAAAATAAAATCATGACAGAAAATGGGCTTTTCGTCCTGGGCGGGCTGGAGACGCAGCTGCATGACATTCTTTGGGTCGTCCATGATGGAAAAAACCATGGTAGAAGCGAGGACGAGGAAAATATCAGGGAGTTCCCGGTTATGGTGGGTGGTTGGGGGCCGAGAGATGCGCGTTTCTCTCGTACCGTACGTGCGTGGGTGCAAGGCATTGGGCTCTAACTAAACCCGAGCGATTGCACTGCAAGCTACACGTTACTGAACTCGAGCGATTGAGCGATTCCTTCACTACTTTTGCTAACTGAAGCCGATCGATGCTGCCTATGGATGAACAGTGAGCGTTGCTTGGGGGATTTGGATGAACAGTGAGCATATCTGGGGGGTTTGGATGAACAGTTCCAAGTGGGGGTGGATGAACAGGACCCCGTGGTGTTGCCTCTGGATTAAGAGGACCCCGATCGATTGAGCCGGTTAGGGCTGGATAAACAGGACCCCGTGGAGGACTGGATGAACATGACGACCCCGTGGAGGGCTGGTTGAATAGTAGCCGGTGGAGGGATGGATGAACAGTAGCCCGTGGAGGTGTGGTTGAACAGGAG
This sequence comes from Triticum dicoccoides, assembly GCF_002162155.2. Taxonomy (NCBI): domain Eukaryota; kingdom Viridiplantae; phylum Streptophyta; class Magnoliopsida; order Poales; family Poaceae; genus Triticum; species Triticum dicoccoides. Next base: position 484,669,434 of record NC_041389.1, on the reverse strand, counting down.
CCCGTGGAGAGGGCTGGTTGAACAGTAGCTGGTGGAGTAACGCACGGTGGAGGCTGGATAAACAGGAGCCCGTGGATGAATAGTCGTAGGTGGAGGCTGGAGGAGGTCGACAGTGGGTGAACAGTAGCCCATGGAGGCTGGAGGAGGTCGTCGGTGGAGATGAACAGTATCCCGTGGAGTCCCGTTTTGCGGTACGCCACACCTATCCTGATGAACAGGACCCCCGTCTCGACCGTAGCGCTCCAACACAAGTCCGTTTCCTCCGTTTTGCGGTACGCCACACCCCTCGCGATCAACAGGACCTTGTTTCGACCGTAGGAGGTCCAAGAGAAGACCGTTTGCTCCGTTTTGCGGTACGCCAGACCCCTCCCGATGAACAAGATCTCGTTTCGGACGTGGTCGGTTGAACACAAGGCCATTTCCTCCGTTTTGCGGTAGGCCAGGCCTCATTTCCATCGGCTGTTCCATCCAAGCCGGTTGGCTCCCACGCATTCCGTTGCCTCCCCATGAACACGACGATGACACAGTTTCTCTGTTCCGACCCAGCCATGTACACGATCCCTGGCCATATGTATGAGCGAGTAGGCGTTCGCGACCCCGCTCGTATGTACGTGGCCGTATTTACTTTCTTGCACCCTAGCCACTGTGCGTATGTGTACATGCTACGTGCATCCTCTACTACGACGCGTGCGCGCCTCTACATCGACCAATATGTATGTACATGTTCGCGACTAGAATGACAATGCTACATACGCTTCGACCAGCTGGGTCCCGACTGTCAGGCACTTCCTTGCGTGCGAAGATGTAGCTGGTGGGTCCCAGCAGTCACGGGGGTGAATCATTTTTCTTACCCGTAATATGGACGCACTTCCTTGCATGCAAAGATGTAGCTGGTGGGTCCTAGCAGTCAGGGGGGAAAACCATTTTTTCCCGGACGCACTTCCTTGCATGCGAAGAGTAGCTGGTAGGTCCTAGCAGTCAGGGGGAAATGTTTTTTTCACGAAATACGGTGGCCTATCCGGTGGGTCCCTGCTGTCAGGTGGAGGACTCATTATTTTCTGCGTAATAAGGAGGCACTTCCTTGCTGCGGCCGTGGACCCAGCTGTCAGACTCTCCACGTACAGTAATCTTCCGATGGAAGTCGTTCCTTGGACATGTTGACCACGCCGCGTTCCGTTGCATGCATGCGTCCACGGGCGTGGTGTGTTCCCACTGTCAGCCTCTCACGTACAGTCATCTTCTGATGACTCTCGATTGTTGAGCACATTGACCACACCGTGCCGAGCGCAGCAAGGCCGATGGATGATGGCGAGGCCCCAGACTGGAACGACCTGGAGATGGGGAAGACACGGCAGTGGAGTCAGAGATGGAGAGGAGTGGGAAACTTGACTGGTTCGGGTGCGCGTCAGCACAGCCGCGGTGCCGCCCATGAGAGACAAGAGCAAGAACATAGGTTGAAGAAGGATCACGGCTGTTGGATTAACTCCCAGCAGTCCAGCTGCTAGAATCATTTGTTGATTAAGTTGACAAAAGCCCTACGTACATGTCCGCTTAATAGGCCCACAAGTCAGCCACCAAATCTGACGGGTCCCAGCTGTCAATGGGAGGAATAATTTTTTTCAAATAGGCACTTCCTTCCGTGCAAAGATACAGCCGATGGGTCCCAGTTGTCACGGGGAGGAAACATTTCCTTAATGACTGAACCATAAGCTGCCGACGTGCCATTCGTCACATCATCTATTACCACCTTGCAATCTGATGCCACATGGATGTTTTGGACGTATAGATCTGCTGATAGGGATAAAGCTTCCCTAATTGCCATTGCCTCAAGTGTTGATGGATCACTTATATGTTTAACAACAATGGCCGATGCTCCGAGAAACATCAATTGCTGATCCCTGCAAACTGCACTCACCGCTACATGCCTCCTTCCTGCTGAAACCGTTGTATCTGCAGTTAGCTTTGCACATCCCTGGGTTGGCGGCAGCCAGTTTGAATGTACAGTCCATTTGTTGGGCTGGGTGAACAAATAATTTCATGTCAATGCGGCCCATTTATATTTTCTAAGAAATCCCAGCCCATTTGCACTTCTTTGAAATACACTAATTAGCTGGGCTAGTTCTATATATAATGTTATGTTAGAAGGAGCAATTAATATCAAAAAATAAACTGGATAGGCACATTTTTTATATATAAATAAAAAAATTAGCGAGTTATTGCTCCAAATAAAAATGAGCGTGTTATTATTACATTGGTCCTTAAAATCTTCGCAAGCTTTTGTACGCAATCACCATGATTTTCCTTGTCTGTGAGTCAAAAACAACCAGGATTTTCCTTGCCAACTTCTGTTAAACTTTTACTTTTATAAGTTAATAACACGTGGGATGTTTTTATAATGTATATATAAGTCTCTATAAAATATACGATAATAGTAACAATATAAATATATATAATGTGGTTAGACGGGAAAACATAAATTGGACACAACATTATTATTCTTATATATAGATAAATAGAACAGAGACCTGCGTTTTATTAAAAAAATACATTGGGTTGCCGATCTTTAAGAGAAAGCCCATAGGCCGGAATGGACCTCAAAAAATAAGTTGAAACAACTGTCTCCGTGTGTCATGCGCTACGCATATTAAAATACAAAACCTAGGCCTAGCTGATACTTGTTCGCCCTCTGGAAAAAATGATACCAGCTAGATCCTCGAACGAACTGGATTAAAGATTTGGCCGACGGCACGACTGAAGAAGCACATCAGGAGAGATTCTTTTTCTTTAGTGGATGGCTCTCGATGGCGTTTTTTACTTGCCTCTGCACCATACAACTTGTATTTTTAGCCTCCTAGTCCGTGGTGGACCAGCAACCCATTTGCTGGGCGGGCCAACCTACAGAAACCAGCACTTGATTTTTCATCAAGCCCCAAAAACAACGCAGTACTATGTTTGTTTTGAGGCCGAAAACATTACAGCAGGGGTTAAGCCGGGGAGGGGGGAAGATAGAGCAAAAGATTAAAAAGAGCTGATGCGCCGTTGCTACCCTAACAAAGCAGCTGCAATTCTTCTCGAGAAGAAGGTGTGCCATTGACACCCACACGTCACATATCCCATAGTAGGCATACTAACAAGTTCACACACAAGTACAACAGAAAAGGTAAACATTCATATCAAACTCAGGTTCAAAGGACACGTTCATATTCATAGCCAACATTCAGAATCAACAACTCAAAAGATTCATATATACACAAGTTCAGCATGTATATGCATCCAAATGATTGATAGATCACACGATAATATTCATAGATAATTCACAAAAAGATTCAGATATACACATGTTCAATATGTTTATGCATCCAAATGATTGAGATCACAACCAATAGATCCATGGACAAACTTTAATTACCTAGGGTACAGACTGGTAAATGGTGTTCAGTCGGAGGTACTTCTTGTTAAAATTAATGCTTGTACGAGTAATCTTTCGAGTACATAAGAGGCAGCACAGACAATCTGAACTTTGCTTGTAGGTTTATCCTCAAATAATGGCCTCGTGCCGAGGGAGGTTTGAGCAACTTGGACACTACTTTCATCCAACTAGTTTACTGGCTCATCTTGGTCCTGTAGCTCGACAAAATTCTACATTGCAGATAAGAAAGGAGGCGGTTGAGAAAATGAACCAAGCAAAAATTTTGTGCAGTTCAACTGAAATGGAGCATCCCTGGCGTGCAGACTGATTAAGTGCTAGATGAATATACACGTCAACCAACTTTTCTGGAATCTTTAGACTCCATGCCATACAGTTCGCTACCATATCTGTCGATAACCAAAAGGCACAAGTTGGGACCAAAGACTAGGCTGTGTTTTTCTGGGCTATGCGCCAAGCAATATTTTTGGCGTTCACTCTCCTAATACTTGGAGTTTGACAATTGGTTGACGCCGGTTGATACTCGAACGAATATAGGCACTTCTTGTCAACATCGATGCTTGTCTGAGTGAACTTTGGAGTACATAGCAGCAGCATAAGTATCTGTCCATCTGATCTTTTCGTGTAGTTCTACTGAAATCACGCAATGCAATGATTTTCCTGCGAGTTCAGGCTGCAAGTTACTCCTTTATAAAATTGGCAAACAGTAGCACAATTCCCAATTACCAATACATGACAAGCACAATAATCAGGATAAAGACCAGTACCAACCTGTGTGAGGTAGCATATCAATTACTGTTTCCTTTGAATGGAAGCCGAGATAAGCGAAGTGACTGATAGCAAAGGAAGAAAGCATGCCCAGATTAGCGACTGATAGGAAAGGACGAAAGCTGTCGAGGCAATGAAGCACCCAAAGTTTTTATGCTGTTCCACCAAAATCGAGCATCCCTGTTGGCACATATATTGAGAGAGTGAGATTACTCTAATAGTGGACTAGTTGATGAAACATACACTAACGAATAGAAGCACCGTCATTATTTTAATGGGTGAAGTTAGCAACATAGTAGTCTTGCTTAAAGAGAGGTATTAGTTTATTTAATTAGTGCCAATTAGCTCAACACTCAAAGCATTGCCATATATCATAGGTTGCAAAACTTTAACGTGCAAAGATAAAGGAGTTTATCATGACACTACAAAAAAAAGACACATCCGTGACATTTTGGGCCGAACAATATTTTTTCTGTCATACTTATGACACTTCTATGATGATAATTGTGACAAAACCCGGTATCATCATAGATGTGGTGGGCTTCTACTTCTATGACAAAAAATCATGACAGAAAATGGGCTTTTCGTCCTGGGAGGGCCGGAGACGCAGCCGGATGACATTCTTTGTGTCGTCCATGATGGAAAAAACCGTGGTAGAAGCGAGGGCGAGGAAAATTTTGTGGAGTTCCCGGTTACGGTGGGTGGTCGGGGGCTGAGCGATGCGCATTTATCTCGTACACGTACGCACGTGTGTGCGAGGCGTTGGCTCTAAATGAACCCGAGTGAGGCGTTGGGCTCTAACTGAACCCGAGCGATTGCACTGCAGGCTACGCGTTACTGAACCCGAGCGAGCGATCGATCGATGGATGTTAACTGAACCCGATCAAGCGATTCCTTCGCTACTGCTGCTAACTGAAGCCGATCCATGCTGCCTCTGGGTGAACAGTGAGCGTTGTGGGGGGGGGGTGGATGAACAATGAGCGGTGGGGGTGGATGAATAGGACCCCGTGGTGTTGCCTCTGGATGAACAGGACCCCGATTGATCGAGCCGGTTGGGGCTGGATGAACAGGACCCCGTGGAGGGCTGGATGAATAGGACGACCCCGTGGAGGGCTGGATGAACAGTAGACTGTGGAGGGGTGGTGTCACAACCTAGCTAGTCATGCATTAGAGTGTTGCATCATGTTTATTCTTTCATCAGAAACTTGAAATGGGGATGACAGAACCCCCAGTCCCCTCTGAAACCAACTAGGGTTACTAAAATAATTTTTCAATGAACCTGAAATGCCCTTCTAAAATGCCCATCATTTTTGCCTTGGTTCAGAACCTCTGCCAAAAGTGGTGCACATTTTCCTAGGCCATCCTAGGGTTTTTGATTTAAATCATAGATATTTGAATTTGGGCATTTAAAATAATATAAAATATTTAAATGCTCAAATATCTCCAAACTAAAATGTTTCATGTTGGAAATAATCCAACTATGGGCCAGGAATAGTTTGGTGATTTTTTGAAGTTGCCTAGGTATTTTATTAAATTCAACAAAGTTGCAGATATATTAAATAAAAACAGAAACAGAAAAAAGGGAAAAACTTCCCTGTGCGGCCCAGCCAGCTGGCCGGCCCAGC
>NC_041389.1:484578578-484661307 GCF_002162155.2 Triticum dicoccoides | reverse complement strand
TTGGGCTTCCGCTTGAAGGTTGCCGAGTACATGTCGTGTAAACGACGGTAAGTGGTGAGAGCGTGTATGAAGAAGTACCCCCTGCAGGGTTAACATGATCTATTCGAATAGCCGCGTCCGCGGTAAAGGACTACTTGGTTGCTTATACAGTTCATAGACAAGTAAATGGGAACTACTAAAAGCCTCAAGATAAGTGTGAGTGCCGAGGATGGCTCTTCCGTAGGAAGACGGAGGTGGATCCTCGGTAGTGTATTGAAGTGGTGAGTAGTGGACTCGTGTGCGCAAAACCATTTCAGTTGGAGTATCGTAGGATAGCCTAGCCAAGAGTCAAAGCTGGCTTGCTGCAATAACTCCACCAACCCTTCTTGATACTAAGCATGTATGTAGGATCTGATGTAAGTCTTGCTGAGTACCTTTGTACTCATGTTGCTATAATTTACATTTTTACAGAAGACGCTGCAACCCCTTCTGATGGGTTCTATGTAGACGTTGACATCAACGAGTAGGCTAAAGACCCAGGTGGTGACCCTGAGCTTGTGAAGGACCACGTAGTATAGCTAGGCTTTCCAAGCCTCTTTTATTTTACTAGTTGTCTGTACTCAGACAAGTTACTTCCGCTGCTGGTTTGTATGACTGTATGACTTGTATGTGGGGTCGTGAGACCCGTACCTTTGTGTATGTTATGTATGGCTCACTGAGCCTTAAATAAAGTACTTGTGTCATAGAGTCATGTTGTGATGCTTCGTTGTATTTGCACATATCGAGCATATTGTGTGTATGATTGAAATGCTTGGTATGTGTGGGATCTGACTATCTAGTTGTTTATCTTTAGTAGCCTCTCTTACCGGGAAATGTCTCCTAGTGTTGCCGCTGAGCCATGGTAGCTTGCTACTGCTCTGGAACACTTAGGCTGGCCGGCATGTGTCCTTCTTCGTTCCTGTGTCTGTCCCTTCGGGGAAATGTCACGCTTGAGTACCGGAGTCCTGTTAGCCCGCTACAGCCCGGTTTACCGGAGTCCTGCTAGCCCAGTGCTACAGCCCAGACCCACTTGCTGATGACCGACACGTTCGAAGCTGGGTCATGGATGCCTGTCCCTGTAAGTCTGTGCCACTTTGGGTTTACGACTAGTCATGTCAGCCCGGGCTCTTTATCATATGGATGCTAGCGACACTATCATATACGTGAGCCAAAAGGCGCAAACGGTCCCGGGAAAAGGTAAGACGACACCCGTGGGGATACCGTGCGTGAGGCCGCAAAGTGATATGAGGTGTTACCAGCTAGATCGATGTGACATCGAGTCGGGGTCCTGACAGCGTTGGCATCAGAGCAGGACTGCCTGTAGGTTCTCCAAGCCAAACTGGTCGATGTTGAGTCTAGAAATTCTTTAGTTATATGTAGGGGAATTGTTTGTCTGTTGGAACGTAAGGCTCTTTTTATTCCTTATACCTTATGACTTTCTGATCTGAGTCAGTCCATTCTTCCACCGGGGGTTAAGGAATTAGGATCTGTTCTCTCTATCAGGATCACGAGTTACTAATCAGTAGTACCTTATAAGTTTGATGGTTACCAGCCTAGTTCAGTTCTACTACCACATTATGTTGCCAGAATGGTTTCAGAACTTTGATATGGTGATGTTGAGTGTGTACGAAATCCTTTGTCAAATGTCTCAAATCCTTTTTGAGCATTTACAGCTGTTATGCTGCCGAAATTTTGCTAGAAATTCTAATGCCTTTGCATTATGATTATGCTTTCAGATGGCCACTCGCGACCTCAATCAAGTGGTTCGCCTGACTCGATGCCTAGATGTACCCGGCCATACTGCCAAGTTGGTCAGGGTAATGACTGAGGCTGGATACCGCTGGTATCCTGAGTACACGGTCGAAGAGCAATTCCGAGACTTCAATCAAAGCCAGTATCTCTGCACTGTCAGGATATTTCCATCTTATCCTGGATCCACCGAGCCTCTTCACTGCTCTTATGGACTCGGGGTTACCATTGAGATGGCTGTGCAGGACGCCGCCTACTCTATGATGACCATTATGCGAGTCAGATCTGGTCTATTTCGGGACTCTGAATTCCGGTATATGCCAGGATCACTTCCGGGAGCACAAGGGTATCTCCAAGCTATCTATGCTGACCCCACTCAGGAGGATTCACGGACTCGCACCACTGCTGAGATGCTCGAGGATAAGGACCGTGAAAATCGGACCTTAAGGTTAGAGCTCTTCAATACCCGTGCTGACCACTGGGCCACTTTGACTCGGTTCGCACCGGCGGTGCAAGCTGGATTTTCAGATATGCACGATCTCTATCCTGTGAGATCTGCTCTGCCAGACGTGATGGTTTGGCGTGATGTAGGAGGCATCACCCCACCTCGCGGGCCCCGCAGGCCACCGTCTGTTGGTCCAAGGCCTCATCCTAGCCCCTATGGTCCACAAGCTTCGCGAGATCGTCTGTTTCCGGATGATCATGTTGAGCTTCCAGGCTATGGAGGTGACTTCTACGAGGACTACTACGGATCGGTCTGAGTTAGTGGTAGTATCACTAGTTCGCACTAGCTGTGTCTTCTATCGTTCCGCGTGACTCGTGGGATATGACTTAGTTTGTACTCCTTCCGGAGGTGTAGAAAAATAATGTATAGGAGCTTGGAATGCCTCCGATGAGATGTAATCCTCTTTTCACCGTAATAGTACCTTGTTTGGTCTTGTACTAAACTCTGTATGGTGTGTATGACGATGGAATAAAAGAAGCAGTTCTGTATCTACCATGTCATACGGATGATCATCTTGCATTTCGAGTTATTCCTTACATTCTATATCCTATGTCGGAATTTTACCATCCTGACTAAATCATTGTCTTGTTTACCTAGGATGGTCAACACGCGCGCTAACCCTGCTTCCCAAGAGCAGGCCGAAGGCAGTGAAGCCAGGAATGAAAATCTGCCTCATCCTCCTTCACTAGCCGAGGTGATGATGGAAGCTGAGAGAAACAAGCGGGAGACAAACCGTTTGTTGGAGCGTATTGAACAGAATACAGCACACCATCAGAGGGCTAACGTGGTGTCACTCAGTGATTTTATCAAATTGCATCCACCCACGTTCCACCACTCCGTCGAGCCTCTCGACGCTGATGACTGGCTTCGCAGTATCTCTCACAAACTGCGTTCCGCGCTGGTAGCGGAGGCTGACAAGGTCACCTTTGCTGCATATCATCTTGAAGGCCCCGCCAGTCTATGGTGGGAGAATTATGGAGCTATGCGCCCAGCGGGCCATGTCACTACTTGGGCTTAATTCAGCGAGGCTTTCCGTGAACATCACATTCCGGAGGGTCTCATGGACCGTAAACGTGAAGAATTTTGCAGTTTCACCCAAGGCCGACTTTCTGTGGATGCCTATAGCAGGGAGTTTGGTAATCTCGCCCGATATGCAACTGAGGAAGTTTCTACTGACGCCAAGAAGCAAGCAAGGTTCCGTAAGGGCCTTAGTCCTGAGCTTCGCCGCGACCTCCGTCTGCATGAGTGCACATCTTTTTCGAAACTTGTCAACAAAGCCATCAGTGCTGAAACTGGTCAGACTGACTATGACGCAACACGCAAGCATGGACGTGACACGGGTTCCTCATCCGGTGCTGGTCCTCAGAAGCGCCGCGTGTGGGTGCCCAACACCGCCCTGCCACCCAGGTTCACACCGAGGCCATCTTTCCAGGCGCCTCGCCCTGTACAACAGTCTGCTCCAGCCAAGCCCTATGGGGGTCCAACCAATAATGTTCCTCCACGTACCAGTTCCGTGACTTGTTTCAAGTGTGGGGAATCTGGTCACTATATGCGTGAATGCCCCCAGACCAACCCCAATCAATCTGCTAAAGCTGTTGGCCGTGGCAAGCCGACAGGAAAAGTATTCCACGCCAAGCCGGTCACCGCTTCACGTGGCCATGTCAACCGTGTCTCTGCCGAAGAAGCTCAAGAGGATCCCAACGTCGTTCTCGGTACGCTTCTTGTTAATTGCCACCCGGCATCTGTCCTTTTCGATACAGGAGCCTCTCATTCCTTTATATCTGAAAATTATGCTCGTTTGCATAACGTTGCACTCTGTGACATGACATCCACTATGGAAATCTCTACCCCTGGGTCTAGATGGCAGACCTCTAGGGTAAGTTATGGAAATGAGATCCAAGTCGACAGACTTGTTTTCCTTGCGTCTTTGATAGCCCTTAAATCTTCAGATATTAATATCATTCTGGGTATGGACTGGATGTCAGCTCATCATGCCCAAATTGATTGCTTCTCTAGGACTGTTCAACTCACCCATCCTTCGGGGAAGATAGTCAATGTCTTGACCCGAATAGCCAAGCGACAATTATATTCTCTTAACGCCAGCCCTTTGCCAGACCTTGAGGACGTTCCGGTAGTCCGTGACTTCCCGGATGTCTTTCCAGAGGAATTGCCAGGTGTTCCACCTGACAGGGATGTTGAGTTCGTAATAGACCTCATTCCAGGAACCGTTCCGATTGCTAGAAGACCCTATAAGATGGCACCCCTAGAACTAGCCGAGCTTAAGAAACAACTCGATGAGTCCTTGAAAAAGGGTTTCATCCGACCTAGCTCATCTCCGTGGGCTTGCCCCATCCTATTCGTCAAGAAGAAGGATGGTACGGACCGGATGGTTGTAGATTACCGACCTGTCAACTTGGTCACAATCAAGAACAAATACCCGCTTCCCAGGATCAACGACCTGTATGATCAGCTCGCTGGATCCTCAGTCTTCTCCAAGATGGATTTGAGGTTGGGCTACCATCAAATCAAAATCAGAAACGGGGACATTCCTAAAACGGCCTTTGTTACTCGTTATGGCCAATACGAGTACACCGTCATGTCCTTCGGTTTAACCAACGCTCCAGCCACCTTTTCTCGGTTAATGAACTCAATCTTCATGGAGTATTTGGATAAATTCGTTGTAGTTTATCTCGATGATATACTCATCTACTCCAAGAACGAGGAAGAACATGCCGAACATCTAAGGCTAGTGTTGAAGAAACTTCGAGAGCATCGCCTTTATGCCAAATTTTCTAAATGTGAATTCTGGTTGTCAGAAGTGACCTATCTGGGTCATGTAATATCTGGTAAAGGTATTGCTGTTAACCCTGAGCGAGTTCAAGCCGTCCTTAACTGGACTCCACCTGAGTCAGTCAAGCAAGTTCAGAGTTTTCTAGGCTTAGCGAGCTATTGTCGTCGCTTTGTCGAGAACTTCTCCAAGGTTGCCAAACCTCTAACCGAACTCCTCAAGAAAGATAAGAAGTTCGAATGGACTCCACAATGTGAGCACAGCTTTCAGGAACTGAAAAGACGCCCGACTTCTGCTCCCGTGCTGGTACCGCCAGACTTCTCCAAGGACTTTGTTATCTACTGCGACGCCTCGCGACAAGGACTAGGTTGCATTCTCATGCAAGATCGACACGTAATTGCCTAAGCTTCACGGCAATTGCACCCACATGAGGAGAATTATCCTACTCATGATCTAGAGCTTGCAGCCGTAGTCTATGCACTTAAGACCTGGCGACATTACCTCCTCGGTAATCGTTGCGAAATATTCACTGATCACCAAAGTCTGAAGTATATTTTCACCCAACCGGATTTGAATCTCAGGCAGAGATGTTGGGTTGAATTGATCACCGACTTCGACTTAGGAATAACCTACACCCCAGGGAAAGCCAACGTCATGGCTGATGCGCTAAGTCGTAAATCTTATTGTAACAACCTGATGTTACAACAAAGTCAACCGCTTCTCCATGAGGAATTTCGGAAGCTTAACCTTCACATTGTTCCTCAAGGTTTTCTCTCCACCTTGGTAGCAAAACCTACCCTTACGGATCAAATTATCAAAGCACGGGAGGTAGATCCGGGAATCTCCCGCATCAAGAGGAACATTCAGAAAGGAATTGCGGATTGTTTCTCCATTAATGATCAAGGAGTCGTATACTTCAGGAATCGACTAGTAGTTCCCAAAGTGCGCAACCTAAGGCGATTAATCCTTAAGGAAGCTCATGAATCTCCTCTCACTATTCATCCCGGTAGTACTAAGATGTATCAGGACCTACGCCAGAGGTTCTGGTGGACTAGGATGAAGAGAGAAATTGCTCAGTATATTGCAAATTGCGACGTCTGTCGTCGTGTAAAAGCAGAGCATCAACGGCCTGCTGGCACCCTTCAACCCTTAGCTATTCCTGAATGGAAATGGGATAAAATTGCTATGGATTTCATTACCGGGTTTCCCAGGACCAAGAGAGGGAATAATGCTATTTTCGTCGTGGTCGATCGTCTTTCCAAAGTAGCCCACTTCTTACCTGTTCGTGAGAGTATAACCGCTAGTCAGCTGGCAGATTTGTACATCTACCGAATAGTGTCTCTCCATGGTGTTCCTTTGGAAATTAACTCGGATCGAGGAAGTCTTTTCGCCTCTCGATTTTGGGAAAGTTTCCAAAATGCTATGGGAACCCGTCTTTCCTTTAGCACCGCTTTCCACCCTCAGTCGAGTGGTCAAGTGGAACGCGTCAACCAAATTCTAGAAGACATGCTTCGAGCCTCTGTTATCTCATTCGGAATGGACTGGGAGAAGTGCCTTCCATTTGCCGAATTCGCTTACAACAACAGCTATCAATCTAGCTTGGGTAAAGCCCCTTTTGAAGTTCTCTATGGACGACGATGTCGAACACCCCTTAACTGGTCAGAGACTGGGGAAAGAAAATTCTTTGGCCCGGACATGATTCAGGAAGCAGAAGAACAAGTTCGTATCGTTCGTGAAAAGTTGAAAACAGCCCAATCCTGTCAAAAGAGTCAATATGACCGAAAACATAAGGCTATGACTTTCGAGGTTGACGAGAAGGCTTATCTTCGGGTCACCCCTCTGAAGGGAACCCATCGTTTCGGTATCAAAGGCAAATTGGCTCCTCGTTACATTGGACCTTTTCGCATTCTTGCCAAACGAGGAGAAGTTGCCTACCAGTTGGAACTACCTCCGCACCTCTCCAGAGTTCACGATGTCTTCCACGTTTCTCAACTCAGGCGTTGCTTCTCGGATCCTATCCGTGAAGTGGACCACGAAACGCTTGATCTCCAAGATGATTTTACATATCGAGAGTACCCCATTCGTATCCTCGATCAGGCCGAACGTACCACGCGACGTCATAATATCAAGTTTCTCAAGGTTCAATGGTCGCACCATTCTGAGGATGAAGCAACTTGGGAAAGGGAGGATCGTCTTCGACTTGAATATCCCGCCCTCTTCTCGGAGGAACCCAAATCTCGGGACGAGATTCTTTTGAGTGGGGGTGAGTTGTCACAACCTAGCTAGTCATGCATTAGAGTGTTGCATCATGTTTATTCTTTCATCAGAAACTTGAAATGGGGATGACAGAACCCCCAGTCCCCTCTGAAACCAACTAGGGTTACTAAAATAATTTTTCAATGAACCTGAAATGCCCTTCTAAAATGCCCATCATTTTTGCCTTGGTTCAGAACCTCTGCCAAAAGTGGTGCACATTTTCCTAGGCCATCCTAGGGTTTTTGATTTAAATCATAGATATTTGAATTTGGGCATTTAAAATAATATAAAATATTTAAATGCTCAAATATCTCCAAACTAAAATGTTTCATGTTGGAAATAATCCAACTATGGGCCAGGAATAGTTTGGTGATTTTTTGAAGTTGCCTAGGTATTTTTATTAAATTCAACAAAGTTGCAGATATATTAAATAAAAACAGAAACAGAAAAAAGGGAAAAACTTCCCTGTGCGGCCCAGCCAGCTGGCCGGCCCAGCAAGCCAGCCCAACCCACCACCGCCGTCGTCCTCCTGGCGCCAGTCGGCCAGGCGTGTGGCCGGCGCGCGCGCACGGCCGGAGCGCCACGCCACCAGCCCGTCTGCCTACCTCACCCCCGCCAGCGCGACGCCGCGGCGCTTCTTCTCGGTGCCGCCCCGATCCCCTGGCCTTATCCCCCTCTCTCTCCCGTGCTGCTCTCTCTCTCTCTCTCTCACGGCCGAACACCACCGTCGCCGCCGTTCGCCATAGCCGCCGTCTCCGACCACCCCTCGCTCCCCCGACTAGCTCAGGAGCTCCGCCTCGACTCCCTCTTCCTCCCCACCGCTCCACAGCTCCCCGGAAGCCCTGCATCGCCGCCACGTCGCCGTTCCCCTCTTCGGGCTCCGACCACCGTCGCCGTCGATTCGCCGTCTCCAGCGCGTCCCCGAGCCCACTTCGACGCCCACTGCAACCGCGGTGAGCTACGCCACCGTTTCCCCCTCTCCTCCCCCTCGTTTCCCCACCGTAGCCTCCTCCCCACCACGGCCGAACCTCCGCCGTCGCCGAGCTCGCCATCGACGCAGCTCCGGTGACCATTTGGTCACCCCGGCGAGTCCAACAAGTTCGCAAGACCCCGTAGAGCATCCCTAGCGCCTCGCTTCGCTCGACTTCGAGCTCCAACCCCGTTCCCGTGCACGACCGAACCCCGGCGGCCGCAGCCGAGCTCGCCGCCGTCGACTCCGGCCACCCCGACCCCAACGGACTCCGCCAAGAGCTGCGGTTTGTCCTCAGCTCCACTCCGGTGGTCTCCGCGGCCCCTCTGGTGGCCGAAATGGCCAAAACCACTCCCGCCGCCGCGTCGGGCTCGCCGGCGGCTAAACGCCGGCAGCCGACTTTGACTTTGACCACGGGTGGCCCTGGTTGACTCCCCTGAGTCAATGACAGGTGGGGCCCAGCCCTGTTAATTAAACAGGATTAGTTTTAATTAAATTTTAATTAAAATAATCACCCTGACATGCGGGACCCACTGTCAGGTTTGACCCAGACCTGTTCCGTTGACCTGCTGACGTCACACTGACGTCAGGCTGACGCAGTAATTGATTTTCTGAATTTAAATTAAATCAGGAAATTCCAGAATATTATTTAAACTTCAAAAATTCATAACTTTTATTCTGTAACTCCAAATTGGACAGATTATATATGAAAAATGATCAGAAAAATCCAATCTATCCATCTGTACTATTTTCATGCATGATCAAACAAGTTAAATTGATATTTTAAGCAGAACAAGGAAAAGCACTTTAAAAGACCATATTTGAACTTAAAATTTGAATCCTTGATTCAAATTTGTTCAAACCCCTCTGTTCTTAGTTGCATTAGCCCAACACACTCATATTGCCATGTTTCATGCATGCATCATATTGTTGCACATTGTTTGGTGATGGTTGTGTATCGATGTCCTTTGCGACAGGTTCTGCCCCCGAGGAGTACCGTGATTACCCTAACGAAGAACCATATCAGTGCATCGAACCATCAGGCAAGCAACCAACCATTTGATCATATCGATACAATCCCATGTTCTCGCTCCTGCTCTCTTTTACTGCATTAAGACAACGCGATTCAAACTGCTGTGTGCTACGATAGTTGAACCCATTTCCTCTGCATGACCTGTCATTGCCACAGTAACTAGATGAAACCCACTAGCATGTGTAGGAGTTGCTTGAGCCATATGTATGTGTTGTTCCTACCTTGCTATGCCTGCTATGCTTAGAGTCGTGTCAGGTCTGGTTCATCGGGGTGATGGGCTAGAGTGAAATGATTATGTCGGTAATAAGAGTGGTGTGGTGAACACGATTTGGTAAAGGTATCGATGAGAGGCCATGTAGGAGTACATGGTGGGTTGTTTCATTGAAGCCGACCTTAAGCACTGAGATCTGTATGTGTGATTTAAGAATCAGCTACTACCATGCATTGGGCCCGAAACCAATGGACCCTCTCGGCTTCTTATTCACCCTAGTTCTCCGTCCAGGAGTTGCAAGTAGTTTCTGGTGTTTGTAGCCTACTGGAGGCCGTGGACAGCGCTGACCGTAGGGGTGGGCTGTGATGCGGTAGGTACGTGGCCGGGTGTACCGAATACCCGTTAGGTATCTCGGGAACCCTGTTCACATCGTTCGGGGCCGTATGGGAAACCTCGGCCGGACTCCCTGCGGATGGAACCTGAATAGGCGATAAACCTGGACTGGAGGCTTAGGGGATTAGGTAGGTCGTGGCCGACACCCACATTGGGCTTCCGCTTGAAGGTTGCCGAGTACATGTCGTGTAAACGACGGTAAGTGGTGAGAGCGTGTATGAAGAAGTACCCCCTGCAGGGTTAACATGATCTATTCGAATAGCCGCGTCCGCGGTAAAGGACTACTTGGTTGCTTATACAGTTCATAGACAAGTAAATGGGAACTACTAAAAGCCTCAAGATAAGTGTGAGTGCCGAGGATGGCTCTTCCGTAGGAAGACGGAGGTGGATCCTCGGTAGTGTATTGAAGTGGTGAGTAGTGGACTCGTGTGCGCAAAACCATTTCAGTTGGAGTATCGTAGGATAGCCTAGCCAAGAGTCAAAGCTGGCTTGCTGCAATAACTCCACCAACCCTTCTTGATACTAAGCATGTATGTAGGATCTGATGTAAGTCTTGCTGAGTACCTTTGTACTCATGTTGCTATAATTTACATTTTTACAGAAGACGCTGCAACCCCTTCTGATGGGTTCTATGTAGACGTTGACATCAACGAGTAGGCTAAAGACCCAGGTGGTGACCCTGAGCTTGTGAAGGACCACGTAGTATAGCTAGGCTTTCCAAGCCTCTTTTATTTTACTAGTTGTCTGTACTCAGACAAGTTACTTCCGCTGCTGGTTTGTATGACTGTATGACTTGTATGTGGGGTCGTGAGACCCGTACCTTTGTGTATGTTATGTATGGCTCACTGAGCCTTAAATAAAGTACTTGTGTCATAGAGTCATGTTGTGATGCTTCGTTGTATTTGCACATATCGAGCATATTGTGTGTATGATTGAAATGCTTGGTATGTGTGGGATCTGACTATCTAGTTGTTTATCTTTAGTAGCCTCTCTTACCGGGAAATGTCTCCTAGTGTTGCCGCTTAGCCATGGTAGCTTGCTACTGCTCTGGAACACTTAGGCTGGCCGGCATGTGTCCTTCTTCGTTCCTGTGTCTGTCCCTTCGGGGAAATGTCACGCTTGAGTACCGGAGTCCTGTTAGCCCGCTACAGCCCAGTTTACCGGAGTCCTGCTAGCCCAGTGCTACAGCCCGGACCCACTTGCTGATGACCGACACGTTCGAAGCTGGGTCATGGATGCTTGTCCCTGTAAGTCTGTGCCACTTTGGGTTTACGACTAGTCATGTCAGCCCGGGCTCTTTATCATATGGATGCTAGCGACACTATCATATACGTGAGCCAAAAGGCGCAAACGGTCCCGGGAAAAGGTAAGACGACACCCGTGGGGATACCGTGCGTGAGGCCGCAAAGTGATATGAGGTGTTACCAGCTAGATCGATGTGACATCGAGTCGGGGTCCTGACAGGTGGATGAACAATAGCCCATGGAGGGGTGGTGGAACAGGAGCCCGAGGAGAGGGGTGGTTGAAGAGTAGCCGGTGAAGTAGTGTGCGGTGGAGGCTGGACGAACAGGAGCCCGTGGATGAACAGTCGCAGGTGGAGGCTAGTGGAGGTCGACGGTGGATGAATAGTAGCTCGTGGAGGCTGGAGAAGGTCGACGGTGGAGATGAACAGTCTCCCGTGGAGCCCCGTTTTGCGGTACGCCACACCCCTCCTGATGAATAGGACCCCCGTTTCGACCGTAGCGCTCCAACACAAGTCCGTTTCCTCCGTTTTGCGGTACGCC
The DNA here is from genome assembly GCF_002162155.2 of Triticum dicoccoides. Taxonomy (NCBI): domain Eukaryota; kingdom Viridiplantae; phylum Streptophyta; class Magnoliopsida; order Poales; family Poaceae; genus Triticum; species Triticum dicoccoides. The sequence continues at coordinate 484,649,600 of NC_041389.1, read as the reverse complement.
ACACCCCTCAGGATCAACAGGACCCCGTTTCAAACATAGGAGGTCCAACGCAAGTCCGTATCCTCCATTTTGCGGTACAGCAGACCCCTCCCCATGAACAAGATCCCGTTTCAAACGTGGTCGGTCGAACACAAGGCCGTTTCCTCCGTTCTGCGGTACGCCAGGTCTCGTTTCCATCGCTTGTTCCATCCAAGCCGATTGGCTCCCACGCGTTCCGTTGCCTCCCGATGAACACGACTCATTCCATTGCCCGCCGATGAACACGACCCATTCCGTTGCCTCCCCATGAACACGACGACACGCAGTTTCTCTGTTCTGACCCAGCCATGTACACGAGCCCTTGCCGTACGTATGCGCGAGTAGGCATTCGAGACCCCACCCGTATGTACGTATGTGGCCATATTTTCTTTCTTGCACGCTGGCCGATGTACATACGTGTACATGCTACGTGCGCGCCTCTACTACAACACGTGTGCGCCTCTACTATGACACGTGCGCGCCTCTACATCGACCAGTATGTACGTACACGTTCGCGACCAGAATGACAATGCTACGTATGCTTCGACCAGGTGGGTCCCGACTGTCAGGTACTCCCTTGCGTGTGAAGATGTCGATGGTGGGTCCCAGCAGTCAGGGGGGCGAATCGTTTTTTTGCCCGGTCGCACTTCCTTGCATGCTAAGATGTAGCTGGTGGGTCCCAGCAGTCAGGGGGGAAACGTTTTTTCGTGAAATACAGTGGCCCGTCCGGTGGGTGTCAGGTGGAGGAATAGTTATTTTGCGCATAATAAGGAGGCACTTCCTTGCGGCCGCCGTGGACCCAGCTGTCAGCCTCTCCACGTATAGTACTCTTTCGATGGAAGTCGGCCGTTGACCAGATTGACCATGCTGCATAGAGCGCACCACAGCGGTGGGCGGCGGCGAGGCCTAGGAAGGGGACGACGTGGAGCCAGGGAAGACGCGGCAGTGGATGCCCATGCGGAGAGGAGTACGAGGGTTCACTGGTTCGGCTGCGTGTGAGGCTGCCGGCGCCGCAGAATAACAGGGGGTGTGGATGAGTAGAGGGATAGCCTGGCCAGCGGTAGGAGTAGTAGGGGGGTAAGGCCTCCGCGGCATCACAGCCAGCCACGGGAGGCAGGAGCATGCGGCAGATACGGCGTTGGTTTGGGCGGCTGGAGCAACAAGACCAGAGGTTGAATAAGCACTACGGCCGTTGGATGGACATCGTACGATCACTGGAGCTAGAATTGTTCATATTGACTAAGTTGACAAAGCCCTCCGTCCCAGTCAACTTAGTAGGCCCACAAGTCAGCCACCCACTAAGGTGGGTCACAGCTAGCAGGGGGACTATTCTTTTTTTATACGTAATAAGGAGGCACTTCCTTGCGTGCGAAGATAGTTGGTGGGTCCGACCTGTCAGCGGGGCGCAAGTTTTTTTCATGAAATACAGAGGCCCTTCCGATGGGTCCCAGATGTCAGGTGGAGGAATCATTATTTTGCGCGTAATAAGGAGGCATTCCCTTGTGCACGACCGTGGACCTAGCTGTCGGCCTCTCCACGCACAGTCTACTTGCGATGTAGTTGTTTGTTAACCATGTTGACCACGCCGCGCCGAGCGCATCCAAGGTGGTGGACGACGGTGAGGCATCAGACAACAATGAGCCGGAGATGGGAAGACGTGGGAGTAGAGTCGCAGTCGGAGAGGTGTACGAGGGTTAACTGGTTCTGGTGCGGTGTGGTTCGGCAGTCGGTGGAGAAGAATAGGAGGTGGTGGAGGGATGGAGGGATGGCCTGGACAATGGTGGAGTAGCGCCTCATAGCGAAGCGTGCTAAGCAGAGCTGCTAGCAGCAGGAGGTGGTCCCGGCGGCGCTGGAGGAAGAAGATGAGAGATTGAAGATGGATGCCGGTCGTTGGATGTAAATCGAACGGCTAACGATGTCAGAATCATTTGTTGACTAAGTTGACAATGACCTGCGTTGGCCTCGACCTATTGGCCCACATTTCAGCCTCCAAAAATGTGGCAGGTATTCAACCCATTTTTTCAGAATTTACAGTCTTTTTTTGTGGGGTAGAATTTATAGTCAATTTGATATTTTTTTTGAGTTACAGTCCATTAGCTCGGCTGGGTGAACAAATAATGTAGCATCCATGCGGCCCATTTATTTTTTTCCTAAAAAATTACAGGCCATTTGCACTTTCTCGAAATACATGATTTTGCTGGGCTGATTCTAATTATAATGTTGGGTTGGGCCAGCAATGTTATCAAAAAATAAAAAGGGGCTCAACATTTTGTTATAAATATATTTAAATAATAAGTGATTTATTATTACATTCGTCCTTAAATCTTACCAACCTTTTGTACACAATCACTAGGATTTTCGTGCAAAAACAATCCCGGATTTTATTGTTAAGAAATTTATTTTATAAGTTAATAAGATGTGGGATATTGTTTTCTTACATATGTAAGTATCTGTTAAATATATGATGACAATAAAAATAATATATAATAACATATAAAATAATTTAAATATATATAATATAGTTAGAAGGGAAACATAAGTTGGACATGGTGTTCCTATTCTTATATAGAAAAATAGAACAGACCTCTGCGTTTTCTTCAAAAAAATACATAAATTGGCTGCCGATGTTTCAGGAAAAATAAAACCTTGGATGGGAGGTCCATTGGCCAGTCGATACATGACGACCCTCAAGAAAATACAAACAGGCCTATGGACCTCCCATCCGAGGTCGTGGGATGCGCATGTTAAAAAAAGAAAGCCTAGACGGGGCAGACCAAAACCCAGCTGATACTTGCTGCCCCAGTGATAAAAAACGATACCTGCCTGCTCCCCAGCTTCGTTGTGAATTTATCTCCTATAGTAACTACGTTGAAGAACCTAAAAAATATAACTATGTTGACAAACCTGTGGGCCCCAATGTCAGAATAGCATTAGGAGGAAGTATTTTTTTTTGATGAGGCACTTGCTTGCATATGGCCATAGACCTGGTGGGTCCTAACTATCCGCCTCTCCATGTACAGTCCTCTCCAGATTCCTCTCATTTGTTCAGCATGTTCACAACGGCAGACAACGGCATCGCAGCGAGCGCACAAAGGCACGGGAGGGGATCCGACCACCTGAGGAAGTGCCTTATTATAAACGAAACTACTGAACTAGCCTATTGGCCAAGTGACACTACCCAACAGTTGTTCCGCCCGGGTTTGATTCCACCTGTGCAGGAAAAATATCTCCAAACTTTTTGCCTCTGCCTTTATTGACATGTGGGTCCCCATTGTCATCTACGCACACCATGTCCAACACTTGCCAAAACTTCGTCCCTCGTTTTATCTGTGTTTCGCACACTCAGCATTGTGTGGGCATTTTGAAAATAGCATATCTTTTTGATTGTTCATCATATGAAGATGTGCTATGCATGAATGTTGATCAGCATGATGTTAACTGGCTAGTAGTTCCATTTTCGACCATCAATAAAACTTCCAATATGATGTTAACCATGTTTGAAAAGGCCGTATTAATATAAATGATCTGCCTCTAAAAGTTGCAGTTTCTTATCTGAAATTGAACTTGCAGTTTCTTATCTGAAACTGAAACTTGCAGTTTCTTCTCTGAGAATCACATTGTCTGCACTTTTATACTCCTATGAAACTACATTTTTTAAGTGCTAAAAATAGATCTCTAAAATTCATAAAATACTTCATATGCTCAATACTGAAAATCTGCAATTCAAAATACATTCATATCTGAAAGTACTCTCAAAATACACAACACAAAACACAATTCACAACCTGCAAATACTGACAACCCTAAGCTCCTCCTGACAATTCATAACCTTCCCGACTATTGGAATGGGGGGGCAGTCCCCTCCTATCCCTCGGCGGCAGACAACCGCCCCATGAGACAATGTGAATGGCGAGGCAGAGGATGGCCGGGAAGCGTCGTCGGGCCAACTGCTATTCTCCTCTTGCAGTTGGGTTCGGTCGACGAAGACTCCATCGGCTCGCTTTGGCACGACACCCTCACAAACGGCACCCTGTAGATGCTCGATCCTTCAATCTCTGGTGGATGCTCCATCCGGGATTGATACTCCCACCACCGCTCCCTCACGATCGGATTCGGTGAATCTGTTTGCTCCATGGCCCAGAGGAGCAGCTCTATGTACTCCCGCACGACTCCCTCCGGGAGTCTCACCGCCTTTTCGCTCTATTGCAGATATTTGGCCATGGATGTCGCCGTCGCCGCTAGTTGGTCCTTGTTGTCAAACCAAGAATGTATCTCCAACATCCTAGCTAGCTTCACAGGGTCGCCGTCCGCGATCCTCACGTATCGTTTGTACTCCTCCATCGATCTACTTCTCCACAACACCTTCACTCGATGGTGGTGGTTTTTGAATGGAAGAGGAGAGGAGCAGCGCTGGTTTTGGATTAGAATGGGAGAGGAGCGATGCTGGTTTTGGATTGAACACGAGAGGAGGGGCGGTGGTTTTGAAATGGAAGAGGAGAGGAGTGGCGCTGGATTTAGATTGGAATAGGAGAGGAGCAGCGGTGGTTTAAGAGGAGAAGAGTGGAAGAGCGGCGCTGGTCTTGGAAGTATTTTTTTGTTTTGCGTATTTTGGGTCAAAGTTTGACGATGTACTGTATTTGACAAGCAAAATGTGAATGCATGTCACCAAAATTTTTATTGTTTGGTTTGTATCTGAATGTACTTTCAAATTATATTATTTTTGCAATGTATAACATATATTTTATTTGCGAAAATCATGGTCAATTATGACCCAAAATAAAATGGAGACTAGTTAATGTGGGGTCGCTTTCTTAATTGAAGGGTAAATTGATTTTGATTTTGATCCAGTCACAGCGCGCCGGCCCTCTCGTCCAATCCTAAATCGCTGCACACGCTCCTCTCCCTCTTCTCCATTGCAAAACCACCTCCTCTCCTCTCCATCATCTCCATTCCCAAACCACCATCTCGCCTCTCCCTCTTCTCCAATGCAAAACCACCTCCTCTCATCTCCACCATCTCCATTCCAAAACCACCATCTCGCCTCTCCATATTCTCTATTGCAAGACCACCGTCTCTCCTCCCATCTTCGAAAGCTAGCACTGGACCACTCATAAGGACATCTATGGAGAGGATGCAGTAGCGAATCAGGCACATCGCCGGCAGCGACCAGGCAAAGTTAGCCAGGCTGAAGGAGATCCTTACTTGGTTTGACAATGAATGGGAGATTTTGAGGACGGTGAGGGCCATGTGGCAATGTATGAGAAAGAGCGAGACGGTGGCGATGAGGGCGGCGATGTACATGTACTCCTCGGCAGCAGTCACGCCGCAGTCCTCCGAGTTCATCGAGTATCTCCTCTGGGCGATGGAGCAGACAGATTCGCCCGAGGCGACAGTCAGGCGGAGGTGGTGGGCATACAGGTCGAAGGTCGAGCACCCTGAGGATAACGAATCGATCGAGTATGGTGTGCCGTTCGTGAGGTTGCAGAGCCAACCGAAGCCACATGAGTATTCGTTCTCCCACCGCAAGATGAGGACGGATGGCACGACATTGCTTCACCGCCGTTCTCCACGGTTCCCTCGACGCTCGCCTCATTTCAACGGTGGCGGTAGGGTTTAAGGTAAGCTTCGCACTAACCTAATCTTCCACCTGCTCATGCTTACAATCAGTCTCCGAGTACTACGCCAATCACCCTAAAATAGCTCTGGACCTTTGGGTCAAAGTTGTGACACAGTGTGCAAATAAAGAAAAAGAGATTGATGCTTCTTTCAGAAAAGAGTACTCCCTAGAAAACTGCCAATATAAGCTACTAGTATTTGGTTAGAGGCTTTGTTGCCGAGAAATATCCGTCCACAGAGAGTGCGACACATCCCACTGGTGGTGGTGGATGCCAATGCGTGCATGGAGCATGGTTGGTGTCAGTAATTTTTACTTGGCACACCTGGCACTATGCATATATGCTGGTTCCATACGTACAGTTGTGCAGTTCCACCAAAATGTAGCTGAATAACCCTGTTTGCACTGATAATGAAAAAGCGTGATTACATTATAGTGGCACTAGTTGATGAAACACACAAAATAAATAGAAGAAAATGTTGCGATAGTATCATAGTATGCCATGCTGCGAGGGCGAGATGGGACCTGCGACGCCTCATACGGTACGCCTCATACTGGAAATCGTCCCAAGTCTCCTAGATACACCTTTTGCCAGTGATGAACATTAGTGTATAGCGGTAGTACAAGGAGGCTCCTTGAGACAATCAAATCTCTATTTTTGTGCAGATCAACTAAAATTAAGCACCCCAGTTTGCAGAAACGCTTAAACATTAACAATGGGTCGAGCAGGTGATGAAACATACATTAAAAAAGAGAAGCACTTTCTTTATCTACATTGGAAATGAAATGATAGAGAGGACACTCGCTCTATTTCAACTGTATTATCACTTCATTTTATCATTGACACTAGGGTCGAGCAGGTGGGAAACGAGGTGTACCGTGTGTCACAAGGATGGAGGACGGGGGTGCATAGACTGGGATGCTGAAGCTGGCTCTTTCAGTCACCAACATGGATGATTCTATTCATGGGACCTTTTGGTGCAGTTCAGCTAAAATGAAGCAATGTCCCGTGAGCTAGCAGCTTCTTCTTCATTTTTTTAAGAAAAGAGCTCCAGCCCCGGTTCCATTTCCATCAGAAAACGAAACCCACAAAGCTTCTTCTTCATTAGTTGCAAAAAATTAGAGCAACATCAAGGTTGGTTGTGAAGCTCCTGGAATGTTCAACTATAATTTGGATATCATTTGTGCAGTTCAGCTAAGATCGAGCGTGAAATGTATATCCCTGTTTGCAAAAAAAGGTGCAAAGGAGGGTGACTAACAAGTGATGAAACATGCATCAAATGAAAAGAAGCATGTTCCTTATCTGAATGGCAATCCTACAAGGATAGTAGCAATTTCTAAAGAAGAAGCATTGCTAGATATTATTGTGGGCATTAGGATTAAATATGACAACCGTTAAATACGACATTACTTTAATGGTGCCATTACTTCATTTTACCAGCAACATTACATTAACAGCTGCTACAGAGTCGGTATTTGGGCACGGGAGAGTAGGCGGACCATGACAGTTGCATTTCTAACAAAAAGAAGCAACTTATCTTAATCGGAAATTTAGCAGGACATGTAAAAAAGTGCCATTTATTCATATTACTGGAGGCATTACATTGAAAACAACATTGGATTAACGTGTCCTTACTTTTAACAGTGTGACTGCTACATTTTACCAGTGGCATTACATAAGAATGGTTCGGGGCAACAAACATCAGAACAGGATATCTGGGTTGGTCCCATTTTTGTTTGGTATAGCCTCTTATATAGTGTGAGGCTAGCAAATCTAGTGCTGGACTTACTCTGTTGACTTGTCCTCCAGTCCCCACTTTCTTTCCTTTTTCAACCAATAGATCGGGTTTGTATTGAGTTTGTACTGCGTTTCCCTTTATTTCCCTATTAGACCTAGACGAGGATCAAAGCTCAAATTAAAGATAAACTCGTAGAAAAGTGGTCCATCTATAGATATCCAAATTAACATAGCCGGCTTGACCTAGATGGCAGCCGAGTGGTCTTCGTGCATGTGCCCCCAATGACTATCCCAACTCAGTTGTCACTATTTAATCCTCGTAGTGATCTGAAGCACATGACACCTAATTTTGCGAGATGACAAGAAACCTATTTTTAGATTTCTCACCAGAACTACAGCCCTGTACAACACAGCCTACACGATATGTAGACGATAGCCAATCCAGGCGTGTCTACTAGAGTCTAGTCACATGCATGGACGAACCGATCTTCTGTGTCTTGCAGGGATCATCCAGGCACCAACGTAGTACAACACTTCTCTAGTACTATCGCTCGTCTCTCTCCACCTGACTTGCAGGGCCGGGGAGTTTGCCTATGGTCGGTTCTCAATTGCGGTCCCACAAGCGTGTGCAAACGCAATATGACGCGCGTTCAATTCGGAGAGCAGCGTGCCAGACCGACCGACCGTCTGGGGTGCGATGCGAACGCGACGGGTGTGCTGTATACTCCATACATGTGTACCGCCATTTTCTTGAGGCTTTGCTCCATGGCGCAATCCATGTCGTAGTCGGTTCGAGAGAGACGCGAGTGGGCGGGGCTTTTCCTGCGCGGTAGGCGGGGCAGTTCCACCTAGTCGTAGTCGGTTCGACAGAGACGCGAGAAGACGAGGGAATAAGCTGCTACGAATGTAGCGCTGTGTGATTTCACAGCGAATTACTGCTGGACAGGTGGGACCCCATGATTTGACTTGCCATTATCATTTTAACTGTGGCGGTACGACCAGTGTGAGTCTCTCGAGTCCTGACCACCTCCATACAGGTGCCTCTCCCAATGCTCCAGCATATATGTAGAGGCTGGCTCTTGCATGAGAGCCCACTTCTCCATTTTTTCCTTGCCCTTTTCCTCCACAGATGCAAAAATGCCATGTAAAGCGGGCTTATAGCCCACTATTGTACTTACTTGCTCCTACGGGTGCTAAGCTTGCCACATAGGCATAAAGTCTGATGTGGCAAGTTAATTAAGAAGAGAGAGACTAGTTTGGTGACCCAAGGAATAAACGGTGCTAAGCACGTGTACCTAGGTGAAAAGACTATTTTGAGTCTATAGCTAATTAAATGAACCAAACTTAGCAACAAAAAATTAAGCAGCTATGCATTGGGGACTTGATTGCTAAGCCAGTTAATGCCCTTAGCACCTCATCTAAGCACCATTTCATTGGAAGAGGTCACGCCTTGGCAAATGCAATAAATACTACTACCACTGGCCCATAATATAAGAATGTTTTTGACACTACACTAGTGTCAAAAACATTCTTATATTATGGGATGGAGGGAGTACGAAGAAAGAGATAGAGAGAAGTAAAAAAATACACTTATAGCCAACCTTATAGCTAACCTTGTTGTAGTATGAGTGACTAAGTGATGATATGCCAACATCTGATAGCCTAACTCACCATGTTAAATCTCCAAGGGCGCGACCACGCGAGTGACGTGACGGTCATGGTAGGCTCGACCATGATACGGGCTGCTGGCAGCCCTTGGATCTGAGATCGAATGGTCGCATGCTAAGTTGGTGAAAATTTGCAGAATAACTCTCCAGGATAGGATATTCGCCCATAGGTCTAGAATCATCCATGCAACCGTTCGATCTTAGATTCAAGGGCTCTCGGAAGCCCGTATCATAGCAGAATGGAAAGCCACTACCCTGCCGTTCACACGCTGGCAGTTCGTTCCTACTCGTCCCCACACGTCCTTTAATATTATGGCAGTTCGCTCCTAAGTCGTCCCGTCCTTTCACAGTATGACAGTTTCACTAATCCTAACCCTCCTCCCAAATACATGGCGTCCCAAATCTCCATAATCGTCAATGAGTACAATGTTAGAACCATCACCGGCGATGAGTTCGACGTCATCTACACCCGTTCTTCTGCAACGGTGAAATTTTTCCTTGCTCGCTTCAGACGCATGTTCGAAAACTCAAATGATGAGTGGGTCGCTGGGCTAGATGTTGAGTACACCACAGTCCTGGGACAAGAGAAGGATCTAAAGGAGGAAGAGAGGAAGAAGCCCGCCATGATGCAGGTTTGCATGCATGACTTATGCTTGGTCTACCACATATGCCATGCCCATGTTGAATGCCTGGATTTTAAGAACTTCCTCAAGAGCGACCTAGTCAAATTCATTACTATAGACTTTACGAATGACGAAAGAGTCTTGGGTCTGATAGGACTCGTTGTAGGCAACCGCTTCAACCTCCAGAAGAATCGGCTGCTGCCCTCCAGTGGTCAGCCTTCAATGCTGACCCTAGCAGGAGCCATGGTTCATCCTTCGTACGGTAAACTGGAGAAACCTCATTACACGTTTCATCATCATGCATGGCACCGGAATGTACTATATATAGACCACATCCACTACGCTGCAATGGATGGCTACCTCTGTTTCAATATCTACAAGGATTGGATGAAGAGCAAGAGCCAAGTGTGCAGTTCAAGCAAAGAAGTATCGGCCAAGAGGAAGAGGGACAAGGACAAAGTCGAGGACGTGGATGAGGAATCCGAGTAGGGTGGCAGTGTCGTTGTTCATGGTGGTTCTATGCAGTGTCTACCGGATTAGTTGCATGGTTTAATTTCAGGTGTGCTTAGTTTAATTTTGAGGGGTGTGTTGTGCTGAGCCCCTAGCAGAACTATGTTATGTTTCTTCTCGGTACTTTAACTCTTCAGTACGTATATACTAGTATTTCTTACATTTCATCTTTTAGTTGGTATAGTACTACCACTCGTTTCTTCACATTATATACGTACAATATATATGGCCAACATCATATAGCCAGCAGTTTAGTTGTCAAAGAATTTTAGGGTGCTTAGTTTTGTCAAAGAATTCCAGGGTGCTTAGTTTTATTTGAGGGGTGGGTTGTGTTGGACACCATTATCGTGACTAGCTTTTTAATAGTACTATATGCCTAATTTGGCGACGAGCGCTCTGTATATGTACCACCTTTTTTTCAATTTCAAGTTTTACTTCATGGCGCAATCCATCGATACTACTACTGTACAAAAGTATACATTTTTAAAAGGCTAAAGGGCGGGGCAGTCTAGCTTGGTCGGTTTCACGAGAGGCGAGGGCCTCTGTGATTTGACGGCTCATTACTGCTGGAAGGTGGGGCCTTGTGATTTGACTACTCGTATAAATCCGCCAACAACCTGAGCAGGAGCAAAGAACCATGCGGTATACTCAAGTTTTCCACTGGACTAGTACTACGACGGAGGAGCACGAAACACGTCAGCCCAGTGCCATATGGCGATAAAAAATGATATAATTTGCTAGTCATCTCATTGTTAGCATTGTTCTATTCATGCCTCGCAGAGAATGTGACACATGCGGCGAAACACCCGAAGCAAAAGATGATACACAGGAGCAAAATAAGAAGGAAGATTATCACCCCAAATGATCTAATTCGCCGCGGAGTCGTAACTGCTTCTTCATCGCCTCCACAACCTCCATCTCCTTGCGCGTGTCCTCCGCCATCTTCTTCATTCTGTCCATGACGCGGGATTTCTTGTCGGATTTAGGGTTCCGGAAGACCCTTGAGGTTCAAACACTGGGGTGCGCGCGGAGGTTTTTTTCGCCTTCTACCTACCTGTTCCTCGTCGGATCGCTAGGATCTAAACTACGAGAAGAACAACACAAGAGACACAGGGTTTATACTGGTTCGGGCCACCATTGTGGTGTAATACCCTACTCCAGTGTGTGGCGTGGTGGATTGCCTCTTGGGCTGATTATAACGCCCCGAGACCGATGCTCCAGAAGACTTCCAGCTATTCCGAGTTTCCCGTGTGTTTCTTTTGTGCTTGCTCTTTTATTTTTGCATTGCATCATGTCATCATGCCATCATGCCATTTAATTTTTAAAACTCAACTAAATAAATTGCATAGATCTTTTGATCTATTTAAACCGAGGGAACTCACATGGTGACTTCTCTTTATAACATATCCTCCAATATTAGGGAGCTATATTAAATATTTCTTTTTTTCAGAAATCACCAAAACACACTTGCAAAATAATTTCGTTCCTTTTCTGCTTCAAGTTTGGTCTCCAACCTTGCCACTAATTATTTCATCATTTTCCGGAGCTCCACCAAAAATCCGAACATTTTAGGACCTTCCCAAACCCTCACTTCCGTTCAAACCCATTTGAATTAAATTCAAATGAGTTTGAATTTAAATCTTGCATTCGTGCCTCTTTTCTATTTTTCCTGGATCGAGCTCATTTTTGCGAGTCCGGGAAAATTGTCCCCATGCGCAAATCCTTTCCCTAACCCTCTCTTTCTTTTTCTTCTCTTTAATTGTTTTCTGCTAAAGAAAATATAAGAGAGAGAGAAGAGAGAGGTAAGCCCAGCCAGGCCTCTGGCCATTTCCTCTCCACCTGGGCCGACCCAACCGGCCTCTCAGGCCCAGCCGCCCCCACCAGCTCTAACCCTAGCCCCAGCGCTCTCTCCCGATCCCCATCTTTCCCCTCGTTCCTCCTCGCAGCGCCGCCAGGCACCCGCATCGCCTGATCCCCTCGCCTCCGCTCCTTCCTCCCCGCAGCGCCCGAAACCTCCTCTCGAGCATGCCTCTCATGGCGCCCGCATCAGCCGGCCTCCTTCCTCTCCTCCTCCATGGCGCCTCCCCTCCTCGTAGCGCTGCCGCCTCGTCTTCCCATCGCCATGGCTAGCACCACTGCACCCCCTCGCTCCCTCGCCCTTCCTTCTCCCCCGTGCCCCTGCGCCACTAGGAGCTCCGCCGTTCGCCTCCTACAGCTCCGCCTTCTATCTCTGTGCTGCCCTGCGGCCTCCTCCCCCTCGCTCCTTGACCCCCAGCGCCACAGCCTCCGCCTGCAGGCGCAGAGCCCCAAGGTCGCGTCCTGTCGCCCGAGCGCTCAAGGAGAGGAGCTTCTCGAGCACCTCGTCCGCATCCGTCGTCCGGTGACCCTCTGCATCCACCTCCAACAGCTCTTCCTGCGACCTCAACTTCATCACCGCCTCGTGCGTCCCTACCGACTCTGACCGAGAGCCCCGCCGCTCGCTTGTACATGGCATCCACCTTCCTGCATGTGCGTTGCTGCTGCTTCACCACCCGCCTCCCTTCGTTGACCACCAAGACCCGAGGCATGTGTGCTCCACTGCTAGTTTCGTGGACGACGAGTAACTCTACGATGACCCTGGATGTCTACGAGTGTCAAGTACCACTACAACCCATGTTCGACTGCGTGGATTCGCCAAGTACCACGTCTACCCTCAAGGACATTGGTTCCGTCAAGTTCGACCACAACGTGTGTACAACTACCGTCGCCGTGTACAACTACTTCCACTACTTCCCACGACGTCCGTGAACCACTACCGTCGCCCCGAAGATGTTGGATTCGTCAAGTACCTCTCCGAGACGAACGTGAACGACTACTTCCCCTACGACTCGTGAACGACTACTTCCCTCGACGTTTTGAACCGCTCCGAAAATGCACGCTTCGAAGGTATAACGCCGAGACGACCGCCCATGTATGAATGTGTGTTGTATGAGATGTACCATATGTTTGCACCGTGTCCGAATTGTCACTCATTTCCATGCCACCGTTATGTGGGACACCCGGAATCCGGGATCACCCCACCATCTTGCATGACTCGTTCACGCCCACTTCTTTTGCACCGGTATCTCCGTGAGCTACCGGAACCAATATGTTGCCGTGGCATCATTTTCGGATATGTTGCTGTGGCATCATTTTCGGATATGTTGCCGTGGAACCATTTTTGTTTCGCCACCGTGGCACCCTTTTCGTTCCGCCATGGTGACCAAATGCTTCGTAACATGCTCATGTTAACGTTTTCATAAAAAATGCATAAACTTGTGCATGTCATCCGCATCATGATAACTACTAAATGACATATGGGGATTTCCGGAATTGTTGTTTGTTGTTCCGGCCTCATTTAAACTTGCTTAAATTGTTAGTTTAATTATGCTTCACCTCTTGCCATGTTTAACAAGATTTCATATTGTTGGGTACATAAACGAGAGAGAACTAAATAATTGATGTGGTGTTTCGTTAATATGCAACTCGTTGCATATTGAGCTCCACTTAATTTATGTAGTATTGTTTATTGCACTTTGCCATGCCGTGCCTCCTTAAACTGGACATGCATCATACTTGATTGTGCATCATGCCATGACTATGCTTGTGTGTTTACCATGTTGTTTGCTTCTTTCCGGTTTGCTTCTCTTGTTAGCTTCGGTTTCGTTCCGGAGTTGTGAGGATTCGTTCGAGTACGTCCGTTTGTCTTCTTCATGGACTCGTTCTTCTTCCTTGCGGGATCTCAGGCAAGATGACCATTACCCTTGATATCACTTCTATCTTTGCTTGCTAGCTGCTTTGTTCTATCGCTGTGCTGCGTTACCTATCACTTGTTTACCATGCCTCCCAAATTGCCATGTCAGCCTCTAACCTTTTTCACCCTTCCTAGCAAACTGTTGCTTGGCTATGTTACCGCTTTTGCTCAGCCCCTCTTATAGCATTGTTAGTTGCAGGTGAAGTTGAAGATTGCTCCATGATGGACAGGATTATGTTGGGATATCACAATATCTCTTATATTATTAATGCATCTATATACTTGGTAAAGGGTGGAAGACTCGGCCTTATGCCTGGTGTTTTGTTCCACTCTTGCCGCCCTAGTTTCCGTCATACCGATGTTATGTTCCCGGATTTTGCGTTCCTTACACGGTTGGGTGATTTATGGGACCCCCTTGACAGTTCGCTTTGAATAAAACTCCTCCAGCAAGGCCCAACCTTGGTTTTACCATTTGCCACCTAAGCCTTTTTCCCTTGGGTTCTGCAGACTCAAGGGTCATCTTTATTTTAACCCCCCCCCCCCCGAGCCAGTGCTCCTTCGAGTGTTGGTCCGAACTGAGCTGCCTGCGGGGCCACCTCAGGGCAACTTGAGGGCTGGTTTTACTCGTAGCTAGTCTCATCCGGTGTTGCCCTGAGAACGAGATATGTGCAGCTCCTATCGGGATTTGTAGGTGCATCGGGCGGCTTTGCTGGTCTTGTTTTACCATTGTCGAAATGTCTTGTAAACCGGGATTCCGAGTCTGATCGGGTCTTCCTGGGAGAAGGTCTATTCCTTCGTTGATCGCGAGAGCTTGTGATGGGCTAAGTTGGGACACCCCTGCAGGGTATATTATCTTTCAAAAGCCGTGCCCGCGGTTATGAGGCAGATGGGAATTTGTTAATGTCCGGTTGTAGATAACTTGACACCAGATCCGAATTAAAACGCATTAACAGCGTGTGTAGCCGTGATGGTCTCTTTTCGGCGGAGTCCGGGAAGTGAACACGGTTTTGGGTTATGTTTGACGTAAGTAGGAGTTCAGGATCACTTCTTGATCATTGCTAGCTTCACGACCGTTCCATTTGCTCTCTTCTCGCTCTTATTTGCGTATGTCAGCCACCATATATGCTTAGTCGCTGCTGCAACCTCACCACTTTACCCCTTCCTTTCCCATAAGCTTAAATAGTCTTGATCTCGCGGGTTTTGAGATTGCTGAGTCCTCGTGACTCACTAGATACTATCACAACAGTTGCAGGTGCCGATGATACCAGTGCAGGTGATGCAACCGAGCTCAGATGGGAGCTCAACGAAGACCTTGGTCGTTGCTATGTACCGTTTAATGTTGATCAGTAGTGGAGCCCAGTTGGGACGATTGGGGATCTAGCAGTTGGGTTATCTTCTTTTCTTTTGGCTTCGTCCGTAGTCGGACTATGTGTGTACTCTGAATGATGTATGATTTATTTTATGTTCATTGTGTGAAGTGGAGATTGTAAGCCAACTCTTTATCCCATTCTTGTTCATTACATGGGATTGTGTGAAGATGACCCTTCTTGCGACAAAACCACAATGCGGTTATACCTCTAAGTCGTGCTTCGACACGTGGGAGATATAGCCGCATCATGGGTGTTACACTGATGATGGACAATACAAGGAAGAACAACCTCGCGAGGGTCTGTTCTTGTGGTGGTGTTGTCCCTTTGGAAGGGTTGATTCTAGATGCCTATCTTATCCCCAGATTCCTCTCTAGATGCCTCTACCCTGTGGGTGGCTAGTCCTATTTATAGGCAAAGGCCCTGGGCCTCCTACCAAATATTGAGCGGGAAGGGCGCCAACAATTGGCCATTTTGAAGGGGAACATCTAGTACACTTATCCTGACTAAAGTTGGTCCTCGCCTGTCAAAGGCTCTGGTGGTGACGCCGACTTGGGCTCCACGGTGACCTCCATCCTGCCGTTGGACTGGTCTTGGTTTTGTTGCACCGAAACGGATGCCTTTGCTTGATGCTCTCGCCTGCGCTTGCTCCCCTTGCACCAAAGAGGAAAGAAGGACACTGCGCGGGCTGGCGCCCTTGGTCGTCATGGCTTGCGTCATGGGCACCTCGCGAGGTACCCCGCCTTGAACTCTCCGCCTCCTCGCGAGCCAGCTTGACGAGGTCGTGCCTGAGGAAGCTCCTTGTCGTCCGCCCCGCGAGGCTTGGCCCCTCGCGAGGGTCTTCAGCTTGTGTTGACGAAGATGGGCCGTGCTGGGCCCCCTTTGAGCCACGCCGCAGGCCGCAGGCAGGCAAGTCTAGGGACCCCCGTTCCCAGAACGCCGACATTTCTCTACGCAAGCCTTCATCATCTGTTCCACGGCCGCATTACATACCTTGACAGCACCCGGGTGCTCGATGCGGAGCTTCACCAACTCCTCCTTCTATTCCATGACGAGGGCCTGCAACATCTTCATCGAGGAACTACTATTCTCATATAGCTTCTTCCAACCGGCGTTCTTCTCCTTCAATATGTCGAGTTCGTGGCAGAGCTTCGCCTTGTCATCCTGAAGTTGCAGGATTTCGCCGGTCGCCTTCTTCTCCGAGGCCATGCTCTTCTTCAGCAGCATCACCAAGCCAGCAATCAACTCCCCCTGCTTAGTGAGCTCAGCGGGCATGTCATCGAGGCTCTCCTTTAGCAGCTCCACCAAGCGATGGATGAACTCCTTCTGCTTATTGAGGTGCTTATTGAGCTGATAGGGCATGCCGTCGAGGGATAACGATTCCAGCGCTGCCGACTCAGCATGTTCGCCTTCGCGGCTAGGGCGCTCTTGGGAGCCAACGCCTGCCCGTGAGAGATCTTTCAAGATCTCTGCGTGGTGGCGAGCCCTCTGTTTTTTTCCACAGCCTTGGTTGCCGCTCCCTTGTTACGAGTAATTCTCGACCTAGAGCTCTGCTCACCGGCCATTGCAAGGACAGACGAAAAAGAAGCACTTATGAGGAGGAAAGGTAGAGTACTTTTCGGTTAGGTAGTTCCCCTTTTTATAACCTAAGTACTAGCACTAGTACTAATAACTACATAGTGGGAACACATTCAGGTTTGGTACGTACTAGTAGGTGTGAGCAGGCTTTCGAATGTGATGGGAACAAGGTAAAGATTAATTGATGGTTTTGGTTTCGAGGCCCGAAACGGCTCTGGATGAATTTAGTGGAACATAGATTTCAAGTAGACTACACTGCTCAAATGCTTAAATATTATGTTACTGTCAAAAATTGGCACAAAATACAAAGGAGACCAATGGAAGTACTACTAGCAACCCATGATTTAACTACTCGCATGCGCACAATGGAGTAGTAATGTCTTTCTTCCGCCCTCACGTCCACTTAATTGGCATGCGCTGTATTAATTGACCATCAATGAAGTGAATGACTTTACACGCGTCAAATTATCACATGGGGTGGATCTTGGTACAAAGTTGCATCCGCCCATGTACCCACGTGTGCGTGCGAGGGAATGAGTGTGTGTGTGGCGTTCGTGCATATCTTCGCTTCATGCATGTACCGACAGTATGGCTCAGGGAGGACGAGTACATTCTTCTGAAACCAGCAGCACATCACTGTGATCAATCGACACAAGGAGGTCGCGACAACGCCTCCACATGTGCCACATGGCTTCATGAGCTGTAAGAGAGACACTGTGTAGCGTGCCATTGGAATTCTAATTTACGTGTTTTGCACATACTTGAAGTACCAGTAAGGTACACGTGCATTGCACGCATCAGATTCTGCAACCAAATTATGAATAAATACCACACTATAGCATGTAAGCTCTGAGTCATATATGCCTGATGTAGACCTTCGTTTAATTCTTATAGTTCATCTCATTCAAAATCAATTACTTTCTATAAAAAAGCTAGGGCCTCTTGGATTCGTAGGATTTCCAAAACGCGGGAATAGGAAAAACATGGGATTATAGTGGAATGTCGTATTGAATCCTACATGATTGTACGAGTGTTTGTTTTGTGCATAGAAAAAACGCAGAATTCTTTCTAAGAGGTTTGAGTGGATGGGATGTTTCCTATGAAATCTAGTGCAAATGAATCATATGGAAAAATTCCTATGGTTTACAATCCTACGAATCAAACAACCAAGATAGGAAAAATTCCTAAGGATTAGAATCCTCCAAAATTCCTTTGAGAATCCTTTGAATCAAAGAAGCCCTTAATCTATTTTATGATTCATGGAATTGTGCGTTGTAAAGCATAAAGTAAAAAACAAATAGTGGCAATTCAACTAGAAAAAAAGTTTGGGCAGTTATGATATGGAAGATTCTAGAAGAAAGGAGAACCACTATTGTTTTGAGGTTTGTGCATTATGCTTAAGTTCAACCATGGAGTCTGCTAGATTGTACATGTGGCAAAATCCGGTGGGGGGCTATAAAATGGTGCGAGGGGCCAAGTGGAGGGAGACTATGAAGGAATGCACAAGTGCGAGATCGATATTTAGAGAGAGGAGGCGAGAACGTGCGCTGTTGCACACAGTGGCGGAGCCATGAAAAACAAATGAGCTAGGGGGGCAAGCATTTTTAATCCTTTACGAGGAGGGCCAATTCATGAACTTAAGCCATTTTTACAAGAAATTGTCAATGATCACATTCATATTAGCCTCGATATATAATGATGTTAGGGGGGGGCAGGGCCCTTGCCGCCCTCTGTTTTCGCCATTGTGCGCGCGTCTGAGAGATGAAGCGAAAGGCATGGATGATGAGAGGGGGATGTTGGATATATAATTAATGTGGGTGTATTAGCTACATAATTAATGAGAGGGGTTGTTTGGTTCTAGGCCTAGGAGTGCCACACTTTGCCATACAATGTTGCCAAACTTGCCTAAGGTTAGTTCTTCAAAATGAGAGCCACAATTTGGCAAGCCTAAGGGAATCTTTCCACACTTGTTGTGTGTATGTGATGTGGGACCATAGTGTGGCTTTCCTAAGATGTGGCTTGAACCAAGCTCACACCTAAGTTGGTCAAATTTGGCCAACCTTGGGTCTGGCAAGCTTTGGCAAACTTAGTCTCAAACCAAACAACCCCGTATCCTATATAGAGAGGTATAGATTGATCGATGTGGACGTCGGAAAGAGGGTGATACCTCACTAGAAATATAGATTATCGGTTTGTGTGGAAAACTATGAAAGACCTAGCTACACACACACACATAGAGGAACATCGATCGTTGCACATGCACGCGTGAGAGATAAGGAATGCCTGATATGATGGAGAGGGGGATGTCTGTGGGTGTGTGCCTTCATGGGAGACCGACTGGTAGTGTGTGTGCATGCATGCACGAGAGAAAGTTAGTGGTACAATTATAAAGAGAAGACGACTGTGTGGGTGTGAAAGACTAGGTGAGGTCATAATCAATGTAAAGTTGAATTCAAGGCCTCCTTCGGTTTGTAGGAAATTTATAGGAATTCTATAGGATAGTATGTGCAGAGGAAAACTTCCTTTGAAGTCATTTGGTTTGTAGGAATGAATTCCTATTCCTATGTGGGACAGGAATCAATCCTTCAGATTTTGAAGAAAAAAACATTAGCTTAGAATCAATGGAAAAATTCTTATCCTATTCATAAAATGACATCCCTCTCTCTATAGGAAGTGAGATGGCATGCATCTCAATTCCAATGATTTTCCTATTCCTATAACATTCCTTTCCTATGAACAAAAGGAGGCCCAAATATTTGAATAAGAGATCATGATGTTTGAAACCCATGCGTGCATGAATATAACGGAGATCTGCGCGGTGTGGTTTGGAAACGAGCATGTTGTCATGTATACACATTGAACATGGTCAGACTGATTTGAATTTGAGATACTGATGGCAGACATCGTTTGGCCACATTGCATCCGTGCAAGGACACACTATTTTAGTTGGAGATGATGGGTGGCTTTCGCATCACATATCTATATCTATACCCCTGTATATATATTATATATTTTTTATATAGTGTGCAGGTAACTTTAACTTTGAAAGATGGTCGTTGGATGAGGCGAATCCGATGGTGTAGAGATGGCAAATTTGAGCACTACTGGCCGTTGGGTATCATCTAGATTCCACCAGATTTTGCCACATGTACAATCTAGAAGACTCCATGGTTGAACTTAAACACAATGCACAAACCTCAAACACAAGCACTTATTCTTTGTTCTAGAATCTTCCGTATCAGAATTGCCCAAATGATTTTCTACATGATTTGCCATTATTTGTTTTTACTTTATGTCTTACAACACACAATTCCATGAATCTTAAAATAGATGAGATTTCTTATAAAAACTAGATGATTTTCAATGAAATGAACTATAAGAATTAAACGAGCATCTACATCATGCATATATGACTCAAAGCTTACATGCTATAATGTGGTATTTATTCATAATTTGGTTGCCAAATCTCATGCGTGCAATGCACATGTACCTTGTTGGGGAACATAGTAATTTCAAAAATGCACATGCAAGTTCATGGTGATGCACAGACACGAGAGGGGAGAGTGTCGTCCACTTACCCTCGTAGACCGTAAGCGGAAGTGTTATGATAACGCGGTTGATGTAGTCGTATGTCTTCACGATCGACCGATCCAAGTACCGAATGTACGGCACCTCCGTGATCTGCACATGTTCAGCTCGGTGACGTCCCACGAACTCACAATCCAATAGAGCTTCGAGGGAGAGTTTCGTCGGCATGATAGCGTGATGACAGTGTTGATGAAGCAACCAACGCAGGGCTTCTCCTAAGCACCGCTACGATATGACCGAGGTGGATTATGGTGGAGGGGGGCGCCACACATGGCTAAAGATCAATGATCAACTTGTGTTTTCTGTTGTGCCTTTTGGGTGTCCCTTGCCCACGTATATAAAGGAGGGAGGAGGAGGAGGAGGCCGGCCCTAGAGGGGGCGTGCCAAGTGTGGGGAGTCCTGCTAGGACTCCCATGTCCTAGTAGGATTCCCCTTTTCCTTTCCAGAGTAGGAGAGAAGAAAGAGGGAAAGAGAGAGGGAGTAGGAAAGGGCAAGGAGGGTGTCGCCCCCTTTCCCCTAGTCCAATTCGGACCCATGGGGGGGCCTCCTTCCCTTTGGCCTGCCTCCTCTATTCCTCGTCATGTACCCGATCTCATCTGGGACTCCGAACAAACTTCGGTCATCAAATCACATAACTCATAATACAAATCATCACAGAATGTTAAGCGTGCGGACCCTACAGGTTCGAGAACTATGTAGACATGACCGAGACTCATCTCCAGTCAATAACCAATAGCGGAACCTGGATGCTCATATTGGCTCCAACATATTCTACGAAGATCTCTATCAGTCAAACCGCATAACAACATACGTTGTTCCCTTTGTCATCGGCATGTTATTTGCCTGAGATTCGATTGTCAGTATCTCAATACCTAGTCCAATATCGTTACCAGCAAGTCTCTTTACTCGTTCCGTAATGCATCATCCCGCAACAAATTCATTAGTCACAATGCTTGCAAGGCTTATAGTGATGTGCATTACAGAGAGGGCCAGAGATACCTCTCCGACAATCGGAGTGACAAATCCTAATCTCGATCTATGCCAACTCAACAATTACCATCGGAGACACCTGTAGAGCACCTTTATAATCACCTAGTTATGTTGTGACGTTTGGTAGCACACAAAGTGTTCCTCCGTTATTCAGGAGTTGCATAATCTAACAGTCATAGGAACACGTATAAGTCATGAAGAAAGCAATAGCAATATACTAAACGATCAAGTTCTAAGCTAACGGAATGGGTCAAGTCAATCACATCATTCTCCAATGATGTGACCCCGTTAATCAAATGACAACTCATATCTATGGCTAGGAAACATAACCATCTTTGATTTAACGAGCTAGTCAAGTAGAGGCATACTAGTGACACTTTGTTTGTCTATGTATTCACACATGCACTAAGTTTCTGGTTAATACAATTCTAGCATGAATAATAAATATTTATCATGAATTAAGGAAATAAATAATAACTTTATTATTGCCTCCAGGGCATATTTCCTTCAGTCTCCCACTTGCACTAGAGTCAATAATCTAGTTCACATCACCATGTGAATTAACACAAATATTCACATCTGTATGTGATTAACACCCATAGCTCACATCATCATGTGACCAACTCCCAAAGGATTTACTAGAGTCAATAATCTAGTTCACATCGCTACGTGATTAACACCCAAAGAGTACTAATGTGTGCTCATGTTTTGCTTGTGAGAGAAGTTTAGTCAACCGGTCTGTCATATTCAGAGCCGTATGTATTTTGCAAATATTCTATGTCTACAATGCTCTCCATGGAGCTATTCTAGCTAATTGCTCCCACTTTCAATATGTATCTAGATCGAGACTAAGAATCATCTAGATCAGTGTCAAAGCTTGCATCAACGTGACTCTTTACGATGAACTCTTTGTCACCTCCATAACCGAGAAATATTTCCTTATTCTACTAAGGATAATTTTGACCGCTGTCCAGTGATCTACTCCTAGATCACTATTGTACTCCCTTGCCAAACTCCGGGCAGGGTATACAATAGGTCTGGTACTTAGCATGGCATACTTCATAGAACCTATGGCTGATGCATAGGGAATGACTTTTCATTCTCTTTCTATTTTCTGCCGTGGTCGGGTTTTGAGTCTTACTCAACTTCACACCTAGAAACACAGGTAAGAACTCCTTCTTTGACTATTACATTTTGAACTACTTCAAAATCTTGTCAAGGTATGTACTCAATGAAAAAACTTATCAAGTGTCTTGATCTATTTCTATAGATCTTCATGCTCAATATGTAAGCAACTTCACCAAGGTCTTTCTTTGAAAAACTTCTTTCAAATATCCCTTTATGCTTTCCAGAAATTCTATATCATTTCCAATCAACAATATGTAATCCACATATAATATTAGAAATGCTACAGAGCTCCCACTCACTTTCTTGTAAATACAGGCTTCTCCAAAAGTCTGTATAAAACCATATGCTTTGATCACCTCATCAAAGCGTATATTCAAACTCCGAGATGCTTGCATCGATGGAGCTTGCACACCTTGTTATTACCTTTAGGATCGAAAAAACCTTCTGGTTGCATCATATACAACTCTTCTTTAAGAAATATTCATTTAAGGAATGCAATTTTGACATCCATTTGCCAGATTTCATAAAATATGGCAACTACTAACATGATTCAGACGTATTTTAGCATCGCTACAGTTGAGAAAATCTCATTGTAGTCAACACCTTGAACTTGCCGAAAAATATTTTTGCGACAAGTCGAGCTTTGTAGATAATAACACTACTATCAGTGTATGTCTTCCTCTTGAAGATCCATTTATTTAGTATGGCTTACCGATCATCGAGCAAGTCCACTAAAGTCCACACTTTGTTCTCATACATGGATCCTATCTCAGATTTCATGGCCTCCAGCCATCTCGCGGAATCTGGGCTCATCATTGCTTCCTCATAGTTCGTAGGTTTATCATGGTCTAGTAACATGACTTCCAGAATAGGATTACCGTACCACTCTGGTGTGGACCGTACTCTGGAAGACCTACGAGGTTCTGTAGTAACTTGATCTGAAGTTTCATGATCATCATCATTAGCTTCCTCACTAATTGGTGCAGGAATCACTAGAACTGATTTCTGTGATGAACTACTTTCCAATTCAGGAGAAGGTACAATTACCTCATCAAGTTCTACTTTCCTCCCACTCACTTCTTTCGAGAGAAACTCATCTAGAAAGGATCCATTCTTAGCAACGAATATCTTGCCTTCGGATTTGGGATAGAAGGTGTACCCACAATTTCCTTTGGGTATCCTATGAAGACAGATTTCTCCGATTTGGGTTCGAGCTTATCAGGTTGAAGCTTTTTCACATAAGCATCACAGCCCCAAACTTTAAGACATGACATCTTTGGTTTCTTACCAAACCATAATTCATAAGGCGTCATCTCAACGGATTTTAATGGTGCCCTATTTAAAGTGAATGCAACTATATCTAATGCATAACCCCAAAACGATAGTGGTAAACCGATAAGAGACATCATAGATAGCACCATATCTAGTAAAGTACGATTACGAAGTTCGGACACACCATTACACTGTGGTGTTCCAGGTGGCATGAGTTGCGAAACTATTCCGCATTGTTTCAAATGAAGACCAAATTTGTAATTCAAATATTCTCCTCCACGATCAGACCGTAGAAACTTTATTTTCTTGTTACGATGATTCTCCACTTCACTCTGAAATTCGTTGAACTTTTCAAATGTTTCAGACTTGTGTTTCATTAAGTAGATGTACCCGTATCTGCTCAAATCATCTATGAAGGTCAGAAAATAACGATACTCGCCACGAGCATCAACACTCATTGGATCGCATACATCGGTATGTATTATTTCCAATAAGTCAGTAGCTTGTTCCATTGTTCTGGAGAACGGAGTCATCTTGCCCATAAGGCTTGGTTCGCAAGCATCAAATGATTCATAATCAAGTGATTCCAAAAGTCCATCTTTATGGAGTTTCTTCATGCGCTTTACACCGATATGACCCAAACGGCAGTGCCACAAATATGTTGCACTATCATTATCAACTTTGCATCTTTTGGCATCAATAGTATGAATATGTGTATCACTATGATCAAGATTCAATAAACCATCAACATTGGGTGTATGACCATAGAAGGTTTTATACATGTAAATAGAATAACAATTTATTCTCTGTCTTAGATGAATAATTATATCACAACAAACATGATCTAATCATATTTATGCTCAACACAAACACCAAATAACATTTATTTAGGTTCAACACTAATCTCGAAAATATAGGGAGTGTGTGATGATGATCATATCAATCTTGGAACCACTTCCAACACACATCGTCACTTCTCCCTCAACTAGTCTTTGTTTATTCTGTAACTCCTGTTTCGAGTTACTAATCTTAGCAACCGAACAAGTATCAAATACCCAGGGGTTACTATAAACACTAGTAAGGTACACATCAATAACATGTATATCAAATATAGCCTTGTTCACCATGCCATCCTTCTTATCTACCAAATATTCAAGGTATTTCCGCCTCTAGTGACCATTTCCTTTGCAGTAGAAGCACTCAGTTTCAGGCTTTGGTCCAGCTTTGGGCTCCTTCAAGGGAGTGACAACTTGCTTGCCATTCTTCTTGAAATTCCCTTTCTTTCCATTTTACCTTTTCTTGAAAGTAGTGGTCTTGTTAATCATCAACACTTGATGCTCTTTCTTGATTTCTACCTTCGTCGATTTCAGCATCACGAAGAGCTCGGGAATCGTTTTCGTCATCCCTTGCATACTATAGCTTATCACAAAGTTCCAGTAACTTGGTGATGGTGACTAGAGAACTCTGTCAATCACTATCTTATCTGGAAGATTAACTCCCACTTGATTCAAGTGATTGTAGTACCCTGACAATCTGAGCACATGCTCACTGCTTGAGCTATTCTCCTCCATCTTTTAGCTATAGAACTTGTTGGAGACTTCCTATCTCTCAACTCGGGTATTTGCTTGAAATATTAACTTCAACTCTTCGAACATCTTATATGGTCCATGACATTCAAAACGTCTTTGAAGTCCCGATTCTAAGCTGTAAAGCATGGTGCACTAAACTATCAAGTAGTCATCATATTTAGCTAGCCAAACGTTCATAATGTGTGCATCTGCTCCTGCAATAGTTTTGTCACCTAGCGGTGCATCAAGGACATAATTATTCTATGCAGCAATGAGGATAAACCTCAGATCCTGGACTCAGTCCGCATCATTGCTACTATCATCTTTCAAATTAGTTTTCTCTAGGAACATATAAAAACATAGGGAAGCTATAACGCGAGCTATTGATCTACAACATAATTTGCAAAATACTATCAGGACTAAGTTCATGATAAATTAAAGCTCAATTAATCATATTACTTAAGAACTCCCACTTAGATAGACATCCCTCTAATCATCCAAGTGATCACGTGATCCAAATCAACTAAACCATGTCCGATCATCACGTGAAATGGAGTAGTTTTCAATGGTGAACATCACTATGTTGATCATATCTACTATATGATTCACGCTCGACCTTTCGGTCTCAGTGTTCCGAGGCCATATCTGCATATGCTAGGCTCGTCAAGTTTAACCTGAGTATTCTGCATGTGTAAAACTGTCTTACACATATTGTATTTGAACGTAGAGCTTATCACACCCGATCATCACGTGGAGTCTCGGCACGAAGAACTTTCGCAACGGTGCATACTCAGGGGAACACTTATACCTTGAAATTTACTGAGAGATCATCTTATAATGCTACCATCAATAAAAGTAGAATAAGATGCATAAAAGATAAACATCACATGCAATCAATATAAGCGATATGATATGGCCATCATCAAGTTGTGCCTTTGATCTCCATCTCCAAAGCACCGTCATTATCACCATCGTCACCGGTGCGACACCTTGATCTCCATCATAGCATCATTGTCATCTCGCCAACTATTGCTTCTATGACTATCGCTACCGCTTAGTGATCAAGTAAAGCAATTACAGGGTGATTGCATTGCATACAATAAAATGACATCTGTATGGCTCCTTCAAGTTGCCGATAACTCTGTTACAAAACATGATCATCTCATACAATAAAATTTAGCATCATGTCTTGACCATATCACATCACAACATGCCCTGCAAAAACAAGTTAGACGTCCTCTACTTTGTTGTTGCAAGTTTTACGTGGCTGCTACGGGCTGAGCAAGAACCGTTCTTACCAAAGCATCAAAACCACAATGATATTTCGTCAAGTTATTGCTGTTTTAACCTTCAACAAGGACCGGGCGTAGCCACACTCGGTTCAACTAAAGTTGGAGAAACTGACACCCGCCAGCCACATATGTGCAAAGCACGTCGGTAGAACCAGTCTCGCGTAAGCGTACGCGTAATGTGGGTCCGGGCCGCTTCATCCAACAATACCGCCGAACCAAAGTATGACATGATGGTAAGCAGTATGATTTGTATCGCCGACAACTCACTTGTGTTCTACTCGTGCATACAACATCTACGCATAAACCTGACTATGATACCACTGTTGGGGAACGTAGTAATTTCAAAAAAAATCCTACGCACATGTAAGATCATGGTGATGCATAGCAACGAGAGGGCAGAGTGCCATCCATGTAGCCTTGTAGACCGTAAGCGGAAGCGCTATGACAACGCGGTTGATGTAGTCATACGTCTTCACGATCGACTGATCCAAGTCCCAAACGTACGGCACCTCCGTGATCTGCACACGTTCATCTCGGTGACGTCCCACGAACTCATGATCCAGTAGAGCTTTGAGGGAGAGTTCCGTCAGCATGACGGCGTGATGATGGTGTTGATGAAGCTACCGACGTAGGGTTTTGCCTAAGCACCGCTACGATATGACCGAGGTGGACTATGGTGGAGGGGGGCACCGAACACGGCTAAATAATCAATGATCAACTTGTGTTTTCTGTTGTGCCTTTGGGGTGTCCCCTGCCCACGTATATAAAGGAGGGAGGAAGAGTAGGCCGTCCCTAGAGGGGGCGTGCCAAGTGTGGGGAGTCCTGCTAGGACTCCCAAGTCCTAGTAGGATTCCCCTTTTCCTTTCTGGAGTAGGAGAGAAGAAAGAGGGAAAGAGAGAGGGAGTAGGAAAGGGCAAGGGGGGCATCGTCCCCTTTCCCGTAGTCCAATTTGGACCCATTGGGGGCGCGCGCCTCCTTCCCTTTGGCCTGCCTCCTCTATTCCTGTATGGCCCAATAAGGCCCAATACTTCTCCCGGCGAATTCCCGTAACTCTCCGGTACTCCGAAAAATACCCGAATCACTCGGAACCTTTCTGATGTACAAATATAGCCTTACAATATATCAATCTTTATGGCTTGACCATTTCGAGACTCCTCGTCATGTCCCCAATCTCATCTGGGACTCCGAACAAACTTCGGTCATCAAATCACATAACTCATAATACAAATCGTCACAAAATGTTAAGCGTGTGGACCCCACGGGTTCGAGAACTATGTAGACATGACCGAGACTCATCTCCGGTCAATTACCAATAGCGGAACCTGGATGCTCACATTGGCTCCCACATATTCTACGAAGATCTTTATCGGCCAAACCGCATAACAACATACGTTGTTCCCTTTGTCATCGGTATGTTATTTGCCTAAGATTCGATCGTCGGTATCTCAATACCTAGTTCAATATCGTTACCTGCAAGTCTGTTTACTCATTCCGTAATGCATCATCCCGCAACTAACTCATTAGTCATAATGCTTGCAAGGCTTATAGTTCTGTGCATTACCGAGAGGGCCCAGAGATACCTCTCCGACAATCGGAGTGACAAATCCTAATCTCGATCTATGCCAACTCAACAAGTACCATCGGAGACACCTGTAGAGCACCTTTATAATTACCCATTTATGTTGTGACATTTGTTAGCGAACAAAGTGTTACTCCGGTATTCGTGAGTTGCATAATCTAATAGTCATAGGAACATGTATAAGTCATGAAGAAAGCAATAACAATATACTAAACGATCAAGTGCTAAGCTAACGGAATGGGTCAAGTCAATCACATCATTCTCCAATGATGTGACCCCGTTAATCAAATGAAAACTCATGTCTATGGCTAGGAAACATAACCATCTTTGATTGTGACGCACCCGATTCAATCATACCCTAATCATGCATGCAAATGTGTACGATCAAGATCAGCAACTCACGAGTAGATATCACAACACAACTCTAAAAGTAAAATAAGTCATACAAGCATCATATTACAAGCCAGGGGCCTCGAGGGCTCGAATACAAGTGCTCGACATAAATGAGTCAGCGAAAGCAGCAATATCTGAGTACAGACATAAATTAAACAAGTTGCCATAAGATGGCCAGCACAAAGTGGGATACAGATCGAAAGAGGCGCAAGCCTCCTGCCTGGGATCCTCCTAACTACTCCTGGTCATTGTCAGCGGCCTGCATGTAGTAGTAGGAACCTCCAGTGTAGTAGGGGTCATCGTCGACGGTGGTGTCTGGCTCCTGGGCTCCAATGTCTGGTTGCGGCATCCGAGAAGAAAAGGAAAGAGGGGGGAAAGAGGGAGCAAAGAAACCGTGAGTACTCATCCAAAGTACTCGCAAGCAAGGATCTACACTACATATGCATGGGTATATGGGTAAAGAGGAAATATAGGTGGACTGAACTACAAAATGCCAGAATAAGAGGGGGATAGCTAGTCCTATCGAAGACTACGCTTTTGGCAGCCTTCGTCTTGCAGCATGTAGAAGAGAGTAGATTGAAGTCCTCCAAGTAGCATCGCATAGCATAATCCTACCCGGCGATCCTCCCCTCATCGCCCTATGGAAAAGCGATCACCGGGTTGTCTCTAGAACTTGTTTGGGTGTGTTTTATTAAGTATCCGGTTCTGGTTGTCATAAGGTCAAGGTACAACTCTGGGTCGTCCTTTTATCGAGGGACACGGCTATTCGAATAGATCAACTTCCCTGTAGGGGTGCACCACATAAACCAGTACGCTTGATCCCTCTGGCCGGACACACTTTCCTGGGTCATGCCCGGCCTCGGAAGATCAACACATCGCAGCCCCACCTACGCACAACAGAGAGGTCAGCACGCCGGTCTAAATCCTATGCGCGCAGGTGTCTGGGCCCATCGCCCATTGCACACATGCACGTTGAGTGGGCGGCCGGAGAGCAGACCTAGCAACCTCCATTACAATGGAAGTTGCATTACACGGTCCAACCCGGCGCGTGCCGCTCAGTCGCTGACGTCAAGAAGGCTTTGGCTGATACCATGACGTCGTGTGCCCATAACTGTTCCCGCGTACTTGGTTAGTGCGTATAGGCCAGTGGCCAGACTCAGATCCAATACCAAGATCTCGTTAAGCGTGTTATTATGAAGTAACCAGGAACGCCGACCAACGCCAGGACTACATCTCGCCTAGGTGGTCTCAACCTGCCCTATCGCTCCACCACAAAGATCCACACAGAGGTCTATCGGGACAAATGTCCTTTCAGCCCCCAATCCGTGAATCACTCGCGGGTACTCAACGAGCCGACCCGACTTTAGTCACCATATATATAGTATGAATATATGTATAGTATATACCCGTGATCACCTCCCGAGTGATCATGGCCCGATAGTGTAGCAAGGCAGACTGACAAGAATGTAGGGCCAATGATGATAAACTAGCATCCTATACTAAGCATTTAGGATTGCGGGTAAGGTATCAATGACTGTAGCAACAATGATAGTCTATGCAACAGAATAGGAGTAACCGAACAGTAACAGGCTACACTACTCTAATGCAAGCAGTAGAGAGAAGAATAGGCGATATCTGGTGATCAAGGGGGGGCTTGCCTGGTTGCTCTGGCAAGAAGGAGGGGTCATCAACTCCGTAGTCGAACTGGGCAGCAGCAGCGTCGATCTCGTAGTCTACCAGAGAGAAGAGGGGGAAGAAACAGTAAATACAATGCAAACATAAGCTTGTCGATGCATGACATGACAATGAGCAGTATTAGGTGTGCCCTAACGCGATAGTAGGTGATACCGGCGAAAGGGGGAAACATCCGGGAAAGTATCCCCGGTGTTTTGAGTTTTCGGGCAGATGAACCGGAGGTGAAATGTTGCAGGTTCACTATGCTAGGTACGCGTGGCAAACAAACGGGCTGCATATCTGGATTCGTCTCATCGTTCTGAGCAACTTTTATGTACAAAGTTTTTCTATCCGAGCTACGGTTTATTTTATATTAATTTTAAAAGATTTAATCATTTTTAGAATTTATCTAATTATTTTGCAACAACAATATCCAGAATAGTGTACGCTGACATCATCATGACGTCAACAGTCAACGGAGCGCTGACTGGCTCAAATTGACGTGTGGGTCCAAATTGTCATTCATTGTTAACTAACCTAATAGATTAATTAACTAACCTAAGTGATGAGATTAATCTAATCAAGATTAATTAAGTTAATTAATTAAGTAGTTAATTAATTAATTAATTTCTTAATTATTATTATTATTAATTTTCTTTATAAATGTCCCGGGGCGTGGGCCCCTCATGTCATTGGCCCAGAGGCCTAGCGGGCACAGTGCGGTTCGGTTAACGGGGTAGGCACCCGAACGAGGGGTGAACCGGGCCGCGACGGGGGGCACGGGCACTAGAGCGCGCTGGCGGCCAGGGAAGGGCTCGTCGGCTGGCCGTTTCCGGCGAAGGAAGCCAGCGCAGGAGGGGGCGCCAGAGGTAGCAGCAAGTGCGCTGCGGCCTCGCGCAAGGCGGCAGCGGCAAGGTGGTCGCCGGAGCGCGGCAAGAGGGAACAGGAGGGGCCGCGCTGGAAGCCGCAGCAGCACGGTTGGGGCAACAAAGCTGCGACAGCATGACGAGGAGGAGGGCCGCGGGTTGGATGACCGCCATGGGAGGGGTGAAGCTAAGGGAGTGGAAGGCGGAGACGGAGCAAAGCGACGCCGTCGCGGCTGTGGGCGCATGGGAGCGGGACCGGGCGTGGGGTGAGCGTGTGCTGCCCAGAGCGTGAGCTCTAGCATGCGGCCGCACGTGCAAAGGCGCGGCCGTGGGTTCGCACGAGGTGCGGCGAGCATAGCTACGGAGAGGACGACATGCGCGGTGACCTGCGGGGAAAGAGGAGGGGAGGTAGCGATGCTCACGGTGGGTTCGTAGGGTTCGGGGCAACGGGACCTGGGGAGGTCGAGGGGGACGACGCGAGCGAAGAGGAGGCAGACCGAAGGAGCCGCGGCAGCATGACGAGGAGGAGGGCCGTGGGTCGGATGGCCGTCGGGGGAGGGGTGAAGCCAAGGGAGTGGAAGGTAGAGGCGGAGCAGGGCGACGCGGTCGCGGCTGTGGGTGCACGAGAGGGGGACCAGGTGTGGGGTGAGCGGGTGCTGCCCAGAGCGTGAGCTCCGGCACACAGGCACACGGGCGCGCACACGAAGGCACGGTCGTGGGTGCGCACGAGGTGCGGCGAGCACGGCTACAGGGAGGACGACATGCGCGTTGACCTGCGGGGAAAGAGGAGGGGAAGGTAGCGGTGCTCACGGCGGGTTCGTAGGTTTCGGGGCAATGGGACGTGGGGATGTCGACGGGGACGACGTGAGTGAAGAGGAGGCAGACCGGTGGGGAGGAAGCAGGCCGACGAGGGAGCTCCGGGCGCCGACATCGATGTCAGGGGTGGAGGGGCGAGGGGATCGGGCTCCTCCAAATCCAGATCCAATCGAGGGGGGAGTGGGGGAGCGAGTGGGGCGATAGGGGGTTACGGCTAGGGTTTCGGGGGTGGGGGTTATGGAGAGGGGGTGGGTCGGCCGGTTGGTTGGGCCAGGTGGGCCGGTCGGGCGGTGTGGTGGGGAGGGGTCCTCTTTTTTTCTTTTTCTTTGTCTTATTTCTTTTCTTTATTTTTCTTTTCTGTTTTAATTCATTTTAAGTATTTATACATTTTCTCAAAATGTGTTTACTTCACTATAATTATTATGCAATAATTGGCACAGTCTGAACATTTTAGTTTTGATGTTTGTCATATTTTGAATTTGATTTTTGGACCGGTTTTCAACTAACGAAAGATTAGCAACAGTAACAGAGGTGACGTGGCATCATTAGCAGAGTTTCACTGTAGCGTAATTATCCGGGCATTATAAATCTCCTCCACTACAAGAAATCTCGTCCCGAGATTTAGGAGGTAGAAGGAAACAGTGCGGGGTATTCTTCGCGTAGACGATCCTCACATTCCCAAGTGGCTTCATCTTCAGAATGGTGCGACCACTGGACCTTGAGGACTTGATCGCCTTCTGACGTGTGTGGCGTTCAGCTTGGTCGAGAATGCGAACCGGATGCTCTTTATAGGAAAGGTCCTGTTGCAATTCTATCACTTCATGATCCACTCCTCAGATTGGGTCCTTGAAGCAACGGCGAAGCTGTGACACGTGGAAAACATCGTGAACATGAGAAAGGTTCGGCCGAAGCTCTAGTTGGTATGCCACTTTTCCACGCCTTTCCAGAATAGTGAAAGGACCAATATAGCGAGAAGCTAGCTTGCCCTTGATCCCGAAGCGGTGAGCACCCTTCATTGGTGTGACTCGAAGATAAGCCTTTTTGCCAGGTTGATAGACCATGTCCTTATGATGACGGTCATACTGACTCTTCTGACGCGACTGAGCAGTCTTGAGATTCTCGCGAATAATGCGGACTTGTTCTTTGGCTTGTTGGATAATATCCGAACCAAAGAATGGATGTCCCCCAGTTTCTAACCAGTTCAGAGGGTTTCGTCACTTTCGTCCATATAATACTTCGAAGGGGGCCATCTTCAGACTAGCTTGATAGCTATTATTGTATGAGAACTCAGCATATGGGAGAGATTCCTCCATTTCTTGCCGAAGGTAATAACACAAGATCGAAGCATGTCTTCGAGAACTTGGTTGACGCGTTCAACTTGCCCTTGTGGCTGAGGATGAAAAGTGGTGCTAAAAGACAGATGAGTCCGCATAGCTTCTTGGAAACTTGCCCAGAATCTTGAAGTGAATAAACTGCCACGGTCTGAACTGATCATGAGTGAAATACCGTGTAATGAGACAATTATGGACATGTAGAGGGTTGCCAGCTGACTAGCAGTGATAGTCTCTTTGATAGCCAGAAAATGTGCAACTTTAGAAAGCTGGTCAATGACGACAAGAATAGCATCATTACCTTTCTTCGATTTGGAGAATCCAGTGACGAAGTCCATTTCAACATGGTCCCATTTGCATTCAGGAATAGAGATAGGTTGCAGAGTTCCAGCAAGCCTTTGATTCTCTGCTTTGATACGACGACAAATGTCACACTCAGCAACATAACAAGCAATGTCTTGCTTCATATTAGACCACCAGAGTCTCTGACGAATGTCTTGGTACATCTTGGTGCTACCGGGATGAATAGACAAAGGTGTATCATGAGCTTCCTTCATAACCGTTGGAGTCAGATTCAGGTTTTCACGCGTACTCGGAACCACTAGGCGGCCTTTGAAGTACAAGGCGCCATCATTGGCAATAGTGAAGTATGAGGGCTTTCCTTTTGCGCGATAGCGTTTAATCTTCTCGACTTCATTGTCACATTTTTGTATCCATTTGATGGTGTCCACAAGATCTGGTCTAGCAACCAGGGTATTGAGAGAACCCTGGGAAACAACATGGAGGTTCATTTTTTGGAACAGTGGGGGAGGGGGAGCGAGTGCACCAGGAGGAACAATATGGAGGTTCAGCTTTCTGAATTCTTCAACAAGCAAGGGCTGAACTTTGTGAACCTAGAGGTGGTTGCAGTAAGATTTGTGGCTCAAGGCATTATCCATTAGATTAGCCTTGCCTAGATTATAGGAGACACCCAAGTTAAAATCTGCTACAGTCTCCATCCATCTCTGCTGACGGAGGTTCATGTCTGGCTAAGTAAATAGATACTTCAGAGTTTGGTGGTCCGTGAAGATCTCGCAATGATTACCGAGAAGGTAATGTCGCCACTGTTTCAGTGCATGTATAACAGCAGCAAGCTCAAGGTCATGAACTGGGTAGTTCTCTTCATGAGGGTGCAATTGTCGAGAGGCATAAACAATCACTTTACGCTCCTGCATTAGGACAGCGCCTAAGCCTTGACGTGAAGCATCACAGTAAATGATGAAGTCCTTAGTATCAGGTGGAGCAAGCACTGGGGCAGAAGTCAACTTGTCTTTGAGTGCCTGGAAACTTTCCTGACACTTTTCTGTCCACTCAAACTTGACGCCCTTATGAAGCAGGTTAGTCAGAGGTCTAGCAATCTTGGAGAAGTTCTCGATGAATCGACGGCAATAGCTAGCGAGTCCGAGAAAACTTCTGACTTGCTTGACATTCTTCGGAGGAGTCCAATCGAGAATAGCCTGAACTCGCTCAGGGTTGACGGTGATACCATCCTTGGAGATGACATGCCCAACATAGGTTACTTCAGGAAGCCAGAATTCACACTTGGAGAACTTGGCATAGAGTTGATGCTCTCTAAGCTTTTCCAAAACAAGACGAAGATGTTCAGCCATTCTTCTTCATTCTTGGAATATACAATGATATCATCAAGATAAACCACGACAAACTTGTCGAGGTATTCCATAAAGATATAGTTCATCAGATGAGAGAAGGTGGCTGGAGAATTGGTTAATCCAAAAGACATGACGATGTACTCGTATGATCCATAGCGAGTCACAAATGCGGTCTTTGGGATATCCTCTTCACGAACACGGATCTGATGGTAAGTCAACCTCAAGTCAAGTTTAGAGAACACTGACAAACCAGCCAGTTGATCATACAAATCATTGATCCGAGGAAGAGGATATTTGTTCTGAATGGTAGCCTGGTTAATAGGACGGTAGTCTTGGACCAATCGGTTTGTCCCATCCTTCTTAACAAAGAGAGAAGGTGCTCCCCAAGTAGAGCAAATTGGGCGAATGAAACCACTTCGAAGAGATTTGTCGATTTCCTCCTTGAGCTCACTGAGTTCAAGCAGCGTCATCTTGTAGGGCCGTTTGGCTATAGGAGTGGTGCCTGGTTTTAAGTCTCGACAGCTCTAGCAGGGGGAATCCCTGGAAGTTCTTCAGGAAAGACGTCTTGGAATTCGCAAGTGACATGAATGTTTTCAATGCCCTCGAGGGGTGTAGCATTCAAAGCATTCAAGGCATAAAGACTTGCCTCGGCATTCTGAACTAGACGAGCATTGTAGCTAATTATTTCATCAGAAGGGTGTAGCAGATGGACGGTCTTAGTGGCGCAAACTATAGAAGCAGTATGCGCTTTCAACCAATCCATACCCAGAATGAGGTCGATGTTAGACGACATCAGGACAATGGGAGAGGCATAGAATTCCAATCCTTCGATTTCAACGGGGACGTCGTTGCAAATCATGGAGGTTCGACATTGGCCCGCAGGGGTTTTTACCACTAGTGGAGTGTTTATGACCTCACATTTAAGGTCGTGCTTGTATGCAAAATCTTCTAACACAAATGAATGCGATGCTCCTGTATCAAATAAAATGGATGCTGGTATAGAATTTACGAGGAGTGTACCCATCATAGTAGCAGACTGGTCTTGAGCTTCATTGAGGTCAACGTGGTTGGCATGAACACGACCATAAGGCCTGGCATTGTTGTTGCGGGGCTGATTGCTTCCACGGCCAGCTGCAGGGAGGGCCAGTTGATCCTGGTTCTGAAAGCAGTTCATGGAAAGGTGACCTGGTTGACCACACTTGTAGCACATACCATTATTGGGAGTGGGAACAGGAGCTTGGGGAGGTGGAGCTGGAAGCCTTGGCTGCTTAGATGGTAGAGGTGGCAGACGAGGTGCAACATAGGACTGCCTTGGAGCAGGTGCAGTTGGATGGTACATGCTGTTGGGAATCCAAATCCTATGCTTCTGCGAGGGTGGGCCCGAAGATGAGCCCGTGTCACAGTCGCGCCTGTGAGAGCCCTGGTGTTCCTGCAGACCAGTTTTGATGTTGATGGCCTTATTCACCAAGGTGGCGAAATCGGCAAAGTCATGCACTAGCAGTGCAAGCTTGATGTCAGCTTATAGTCCATCATGAAACTTCTCCTGTCTGCGTGCATCAGTTGCAATGTCTTCTTCAGCATAGCGGGGTAAGTCCAGAAACTCCCACTGATAAGCTTCCACAGTTTTGTTGCCCTGTGTGAGGTTGCGGAACTCACGTTTCTTCCTGTCCATGATCCCCTGAGGAATGAAGCGGCACGAAAGGCAGCTTGAAAGTCCGGCCAGGCGATGATTGTTCCAACTGGCAGAGTACGCCTGTGGCTGTCCCACCATTGAGCAGCTGGTCCCTTCAGGTAGAAGGAAACAAAGGTGACGTAGCTGGCAGGGGATACAAACTCCAGCTCATAGGTGATGTCACGGAGCCAGTCATCAGCATCTAGAGGCTGAGTTGAGCTGCGGTAGATGGTTGGGTTGAGACGCATGAAATCCTGCAGAGTTATTGGGTTTGGCTGTTGATTCACATTGGGGCGAGAAACTGAGCCAGCATATTCTCCATGAACTCGCGGTTCAGCTCAAACTGTTGGATCATACCAGCCATGTACTCAGGCGGTGGTGGGGCGTTGCCGCCACGACCACGACCACCTGGTCTAACCATCATGCTAATATATAACAGGGGTAGTTCAGGATTGGGAAATTTGCATAGACAAGAATCATTCATGATGAAACATGCATAATTAAAGGACCACGGTAGATATTACATAGTAGTCGGCATAACTTACAACAAGGGTCGGACATAGAGTTCAGTACATAGACTAAGCCATCATAAGCGGCACAACTATGGCTAATCCAACTTTGGGGTGACCGTGGTAACGGGATCCTAATGTTAGAGTTAGTAAATTCATTTAACCTGAGTAGGAGAGAGTTCAGAGCCCCAGAGTACAGGTTGAGGAAAAAAAATCCTAATACTACCCAATGGCGACGTGGGCTCGTAAGGCACACAACCAAGTTAGTAAAAGTTTTGTAGTGACTAGAGTCGACTTCGGCCAAGGAGTGTGGAAGGGGGATTCCTATAGGCAGTCGACTCTGATACCAACTTGTGACGCCCCCGATCATGCACGCAAACATGTACAATCATGATCAAGGACTCACGGGAAGATATCACAACACAACTCTAAAAGTAAAATAAGTCATACAAGCATCATATTACAAGCTAGGGGCCTCGAGGGCTCGAATACAAGTGCTCGACATAAACGAGTCAGCGGAAGCAACAATATCTGAGTACAGACATAAGTTAAACAAGTTGCCTTAAGATGGCTAACACAAACTGGGATATAGACTGAAAGAGGCACAGGCCTCCTACCTGGGATCCTCCTAACTATTCCAGGTCGTCGTCAGCGGCCTGCATGTAGTAGTAGGCACCTCCAGTGTAGTAGGGGTCATCGTCGACAGTGGTGCACTACAAAAAAATACACTTCCGTGATGAAACGTGTTTGTCACAGTAGGTCGCGTTTTTGTCATGCATGTACATCCATGATGATTTTATGACAGAATCAAGATAGTCATACTTGTGCTGTCGTAGAAGTGCTCCATGACATTACCAAAATTATCATCACGGAAATGTCCACTTCCATGACAATAAATCGCGCATCACAGAAGTGCTTTCG
Source organism: Triticum dicoccoides (assembly GCF_002162155.2). Taxonomy (NCBI): domain Eukaryota; kingdom Viridiplantae; phylum Streptophyta; class Magnoliopsida; order Poales; family Poaceae; genus Triticum; species Triticum dicoccoides. Next base: position 484,611,465 of record NC_041389.1, on the reverse strand, counting down.
TCAAGGGTGACAGACACGTGGCATCCACCGTAACGGAATGCCGTTAAGCTATCGGGTCAGGTTTTGGATCCGATAACCCATTAACAGCCCCGACCAACGGGAAATTTCCACGTGTAAAATTCTTATTGGCCGGATGAAACACGTGTCAGCTCGTCAATGGGTCAGATAGGCGCCTATGATATGTAGACATGTGCCATGGCCGACCACTGTCCCACTTAGTTTACAAATCCGGCCCGTTTGACTTGGTCAAAAGTTAATGAGCTGGCCCATGAAAAGCCTGTTCACGGTCTCTTCACAAATAGCCCATTTTACGGCCCGTTAACTCATGGCCCATTAGGCCCTAAAGGAAATCGGCCCAACCACATCATGCGGGCCGTCGAATATAACACTAGCCCATTTCACTTTTGGCCCATGTATGGCCCACGACGTCTTTCCGCCCATATGAGGCCTTCATATCTTTCGGCCCTTTACTGGCCCACGGTGACTCTAGCCCATAATGAACAGTAATTTTCTTTGTACCCGTTAACGGCCCGTGATTTACATGGGCCGTTTCCAGCCCGTGTTAGCTTTCGGCCTATTGATGGCCGGCTCCTTTTCGGCCCTCGATTACTTCCCGCCCGTTACTGGCCTGTTCCCCTAATGGGCCAAATTCGGCCCATGATAAGAGTCGGCCCATTACTGGCCTGTTACCCTAATGGGCCAAATTCGGCCCATGCCAAGAGTCGGCCCGTTTCTGGCCTGTTAACCCGTTGCACCGTTTCCAGCCCGTCCTATATTCTGGCCCATTAACGACCCGTTATGCCTGTGATAGAATTAAGCCTTTGCTGTCCTACGACTTGTTAAGGGCCCGTTACCGTGTTGGGCCTATACCAATTACGCCCGTTTACGACCCATGTAGACCCATTTCTCCGATGGCCCGAGGCCCACCGATTCTACGGCCCTGTTGGAGGCCCATTTATCGATGGCTCGTAGGAGACCCATGGATCCTACGGCCCGTATATGGCCCATGGTAGTTGTGGCCACTAGCAAACCAGGGAAAAAGAAGACTAGGAAATAAATAAGGCCGAAACTAATGCTAGGCTATTAAGGCAATTGCACAAATTACATCCACTCGGCATCAAAGATCGCCACCAGTGCAATATAGGGAACACCCTACACTACACAAAAATGGCTTGCTGTTTTCTTCAGCCTGTGGCTGCATGTTAAGAATAAATTTTGTATCGCACCAAAACAAATTACAAGTATATAACAAAAGGAAGGTTGGCATAAAACTTAACAGTCTAGCAGATAAATTCACCACCAGAAGTTCAGAAGCTCAGTTCATTTGACCTGACTATTACGTTTTCATGATGCATTGTCTGATGGAGCACCATAACCCTCGCCTTCATTTCCCCTAGGCTCCTGAACAACATAGCAAATGTCTGATAGTCTGGTTTCAAAACCATGCATATCTTGACAACATCGAACAATGTCTCTCCCTGTTTCACAAAGGGTCTCTGTTAGGGAATGGACTTGTGTCTGGAGCACAGGTACAACATTGCTTTGAGCTTGCATATCTTGATCATGAGGCAGTTTGGACAATATTGCCTTAACAACCAACCCAGTATTACGCAGGAACGTGCTTTTGGCACTGTTAGTGGACATGTATTGACCCACAGCAGCAAGAGTTGCATTGCGGTTATAGTTGCCTCGCCACCTTCAGAAGGTGGTGGTTCCACCATTTTTTTCGTAGCTCGATGAAAAGTTGAGGTTTTACATTAGTAGTACCAGAACAGAAGATATTAAGGAGGCATGAAAACCAAACAAAATAGCTTTGGTATATATACAGAACTTATTCTAGTGAACCCATGTAAAATATTAGTTGTATTTTATTGCAAAGTACATAATAAAACCAGGTTCCAAACATATGACCATGTACCATCGCTAATGTATTGTCTATTTCTTCACATTGTATTTAGGGCTAAGGATAAAGAGACGAAGTTTATAATATGGTAAGCATAGTATGACATCATTCATATCACAAAACAACTGAGAACAGACAAACAGGCAATTGTAACGTTGTGTGGGCAAGTCCAGCACGGAACTAGATTACGGGTCAAGATCAAACGAACATCACTCCTCTCTTTTAAACCATGTAAGGTGCAATGATACGCTAAGACAATTGTGTATAAAATTGAAAAGAGTAATAGACATTGGCTGCAAGCCATGCAGTTCAAGGCACAAGTCAGAGTAAGTAGTAGTTAAAAGGCATGAGGATTAAGGACTTACAACAACGGCTTTGACTGGTGTAGTCGTGCCCTTCTTCTTGCTGGTGTGACAGTCCTTGAAGTTTTCCACAGAATTTGGTCCAGGTACTTTTTGGTCCTCTCGGGCTTTCCTCTGCATTTCGAACAATTCAGTATAGATCTGATAATATGGTACAGCGAAAAGAGTGAAACAACAGCTAATTACAAGAGCCTCGCAGTGTGCAATATAGCTACGAGATCTTGTCGTCTGTTGGAATTTCACTTTCATACGGTTGGCCTTGTTCTTTGAACAGTTCACCTACAAGAAGATAGATTTGTGTGGCACATGCATAAATAGGACTTCAACATGTGATCTGATCACATATATATAATGTAATTGATACTTTGGATCAGACCAGTGTTTAACAAGGCCCCTCCAGTCTTCATCCGATATATTTTCCACTAGAGATGTTTGGGAAAGTTCACTGTTAGCCTTGCCTTCAAAGTGAGTTTTCCTCAAATTATACCGATACTGTCGCAGAGCAGACTTGAAAACTTGGGTGCAAGCTTGTATGGTTGCATCATCTTGGCTATCCAACTTGAACCTCATCTGTTGAAAATTATGGGAGTCTCATTATCAGCAACCTAGAAAGTATGGGACAGAGCAAGATGATATTACTAGTTTCCATACATAACCATACTTACAGATAAATGTTCGAGGAAGGTGTTTAACTGGGTTTCGTCTTTGTCATTCATGTACTGAACCCATGTTGGGAGGATACGTACATGACACCTAACAGCAATCGCTGCCTCTGATACTAACTTGGCTGACTCTGTAGCATCACGTGGCCTTTTTAAACCTGCCTCAAAGCGGATCACCATTCTTCCTCCTCTAGATTTAGTTAACCTATCGAGAAATATCCCTGATGTTTGTTTCCTCTTGTGCCTAGGTGCTAGTCCAACAACGAACATAGGAAGTGTTAGTGTACATCAAACAGTGAGATTACATATAAAGAAGCATGCAACTGTAACTTGACTCCAGCAACTACCTTCTTGCTGTTGAAGCTCACAAGGTTCATCTGATATTGCCAACTCGTCTTCTGTCAAGAGTGCTTGGGAAGTAGTGTCAGGTGGCAAGGGAGCTTGGGAACGTGCTGCTAGCTCAGTTGACGCACGAGTAAGTCGTGCAGCTGGTAGTATTGTGGTAGGTGTGCAAGAACTAGGGTTGTCTCTGCTTGTTTGGTGGCAGTTATTTGTTTCTGTTTGGCTTTTTTTGCAGCTCGTGTAGCATGGGATGTCATGTTTGTAGAATTTTCCACTGGACTTTGACCTTCTATTGCACCATCAGTACCAGCAGAATCTGCAGGATTCATCCGCTTCTCATTCCCTGCCATTCTGTCTTTCTTCCTCATTCTTTGTGCCATGTTAAGTCAAGCCGACAAGAAAAACGAATAACAATTTACTTATTTAGAACAAATTGATGTGTGATGCAGACAAACTGAACTTTGATGTTAGACAACCACATGATAGGAGGATGTAGTATGTATGAAAAACAGGACGGAAGAGATAACCAGAACTATGATGTGTAAACTAAGAAGAAGACATTTCACCAAATTAGAAGCAATGAAATGGAAGGTAGACAACATATGAAAGATGCTACAAATATCGCTCTGTCAAGTTAATAGTGTCTCATCATAAATGGCGTTTAAACAAATGTGAAGCAGTACAAGAAATAAATCATATGCAAGATGCAGACAACATCACACTACCATGTTAGAGGTATCTCGTCATTAGTGCCATTGCATATTCACAGCATTGCATATTCACAACTTATGATGTGTAAACTAAGGAGAAGGCATTTCAACAAATTAGAAGCAATGAAAGCTAGACACCATATGAAAGATGCAACACGTATCTCTCAACCAAGTTAAAACTGTCTCGTCATAAGTGCCATTCCAACAAATTAGTAGTACAGGCTAGAAAAGAATGTGAGATGTAACCTATATCACACTCCGAAGTCAAATGTATCTTATGATAAGTGATTGTTGCAGGTTACACAACAGTAGTAATTTGATGTAAGAACATGGTGTGATAGACAGATATTGTATGTTCTAGAAACAGGAACACGTGTCTTATTCAAGTATAATGTGTAAAGTAAGCAGATGGAATTTTTTGGAGTAATGGGCCACGGGTAGGCTGACCCGAGCCCCAGAACCTTTCAAGACATCGGGGCCGGCCTCGCACCTCAAAGCCGAGTCTTAGATGACGACTCCCAGATGAGCCGAGTCTCAGATGACGACTCCCAGATGAGCCGAGTCTCAGATGACGACTCCCAGATGAGCCGAGTCTCACATGACGACTCCCAGGTGGGCCTACTCATGGCCGGCGACTTCCGGAGGAGCCGCCTATGGAGAGTCGGCCCACGACCCTACACTCATTGCGATAGGCGAGGCGGGTACGACCACGGCGTGGCCGTGACCTCCTGCTTGCGAGGAGCCGGCATGGATACAGTGTGCCGTACCGCCGGAGATCTCCGGCGTGGCCCGACACTGTAGCCATGCCAGACCTGACCTCGGCCACAGTGCGCGGCACACTGTGGCCATGATGGCCTACCTATAGGGGATACGCCCCGAAGGCGGCCCCATGGGAGTCGGCTCCCCGGAGTCGGCCAGCCTCTCCCACGAGTCCCACGCACCATTAACCAGACAAGATGGGGAGTAACGACAGTGATTGCCCGATAGACGGTGGCACTGTTTCCACGACCCGATGACCAAGCTTGTGTCACTAGAAGCACGGCTACAGTGCCGGACTCGCCGGCGGGGCCTGCGAGTCGGCAAGCCCCATCAGTCGGCGGAGAACACGGCGGCCTATGAGACGGACGACTGGGACCCGCGCCCAGCCGGATTACCATTGTACCCCCGGGGGGTAGGCCTATATAAACCCCCCGGGCACCCATGCAAAGGGTTCGCATCCATTAGCCTTAGACCAGATCATATAGGAAGAAGAAAGCTAGCCTTGCCTCCTTCCACCTCCAGAATACATCTCTAGGAGCAACCTTGTAGTCACTACGCCTTAGTGATCATGCGGAGACCCCGCAGAGCAGCAGTAGGGGTGTTATCTCCCCGGAGAGCCGGCGTGCATGCCTTCGCCTAATCCTGTTTCCTGACACCGGCGACGTTCTACTCGCTCCCACCATGATAAGACATCCTTTGGCATACGTCGCACCCAACCCCCGACATTTGGCGCCCACCGCGGGGCGAGGTGCACCGTCGTCTGGAGACCTGCTTTGGACGGGAACCCTTTTCCTCCCCCGAGAGCGTAGCCAGCCCGGCACGCCCGATGGTGCTTGCCCCGACGCGCTGCAAAGCATCGACGACGCCTGCGCGGTGAGCTGCCTCGCTGACCTTCTCGGCGAGGTTAGCATCTCCGACGAGCCTGCATCCGATGCGGGCACGGGCGGCCCCGAAAGCCTCCTTACCGGCCTCCTCGACCATCTCCACGTCGCCGGCGAGCCTGCCGTGGACTTGGAGTCCGTAGGCTCCATCAACCCGATGCTGGTCGACTCCGACGGCGTGTCGCTCGACACGTTCCCCTCCAACGTGGTGATCTACGACGAGCCGCTCCCTCGCGAGGCGAGCGGCGGAAGCGCCATCACGGAAGTGCTCATCATCAGTCATGGCGAGCACTCCGGTGATGGAGCTCATGACCCGCTCGACGCGGCTCTGCGAGACCTGACAACGCCCATTCTGGAGGACGCTGACGCCGAGACGCTGGAGGCACGCCGCCTTCAGCTTGTCGAAGGCGCAAAGAAGCTGGCAAGCATGAGACGCTTGTCGGAGGCCTACCAACGTGAGATGGATCGCGCTGTGGGCGGCTCGCCAGCGCCGACTGGGCCTAGCCGCCTAGGCGCGGTCCGACAACGTGGCGTGGCTGTCGCCAACCTGTTCGGGGCCGATCGCCCCGTATATGCCACGCCCGCGGAGAACATCCGTGCCGCCCAGGCGGCAGCAGACGAGCTAGACAACTTCGAAGGCGAAGAGCGCCGCCTAATGACCGAGCGAGTCCAGCGACTCCTCAAAGCGGCTGCCGCACAGAACGAAGCCGGCTACCGCACGGAGGCGCCGCAGCGACAAAATGACGACTTACCTCCCCGCCGAGATCAAGGCGCGACGTCTCGGACGCCGACTGGCGGAGTCGGCGGAAGAAAAGAGAAGGATTCGGCTGTCAGCCACAGTCGGACTCGCATCACCATCGAGCGCGACCAAGACGGCCGCCCCAGAGCAGTGGAGCGGCAGGGCGACTACCTGCCTCCCCCACCATGAAGGCAAAGACGAGTCTCCCCACTGCCTATCGAGCATCCGACTCTCGGCGACCGCCACGGCCATCGAGAGGGAGTCGGAGAGAACGACGCTCGCCACCGGATCGACCGACTCCACCGATCCCTGGCGCTGGAAGAAGAAGACGAGCTGGGTCCACCCTGCTTTGGGCCCCGCATCCGAGATGAGCCCTTCCCCAAAGGGTTCACGCTCCCCCGAGACACGCCCAAATACACCGGCTCCGTGAAGCCGGAAGATTGGCTAGTTGACTACTCCACGGTCGTCAACATAGCAAACGACAACAAGCGTGTTGCCGTGAAGTACGTTCCGCTCATCCTCCAGGGTATGGCCCGGACCTGGATGAACAGTTTGAAGCCCCGCAGCATCAACAGTTGGGTCGACTTCACCGAAGCTTTCATCCGCAACTTCACCAGCACGTACAAGCGGCCCCCCAAGCCACGAAAACTCTCCTTGTGCATGCAAGGCCGAGACGAGTCGACATGCGACTACCTCACGCGATGGGGCGAGCTTCGGAACTCCTGCGAGGGCATGCACGAGGTGCAGGCTATCGAGTACTTCACCGCCAGGTGCAGAGAAGGCACCCTCCTCAAGCACCGGCTCCTCTGTGATGAGCCCGAGACCCTCGACGAGTTGCTGGTCATTGCAGACAAATATGCCACAGCCGACTCCTCCATGAAGACAGAGATTCAAGTTAGTGCGACTGGCAAAGTGGCCCCTCAAGCTCCCAGAACTCCGGCTGGAGATACCAGTCGGCGACAGCAGCAGAATGATCACAAGCACAAGGCCCCGCAGCCGACTTCCAGCAGTCGGCAGGCCGCGACAGTCAAAGACCAACAGCCTGAGGGGCAGCCTCCGGCGAAGCGGCAGAAATGCGGCAAGTCCAACTGGTTGCTGGCCTTCTCTTACGAGCAGACTCTGGATGGTCCCTGCAAGTTTCACAGCGGCGCGAAGCCATCAAACCATACCACCCGGAAATGCCACTGGCTCACCAGAATCGCCAAGGGAGACGGCCTCCTTCCTCCACCGCCTGCTGGGCCGCTGCCTCCATAGCCGCCCCAGCAGCCGGCGGCCAGGCCAGTTGGCGTCGTACAAGATGAATACCCCGAAGAACATGGAGCTTATGTGGTGTTCACCGGTATGGCTGATGATCGACGCAGCAGACAGTTGCAGCAGCAAGAAGTAAATGCAGTAGCATAAGATACTCCAGAGTTTATGCACTGGTCCGAGAAGCCTATCGGTTGGAGCAGAGCAGATCACCCAGAGGTGATGCCGAATCCGGGCTCCTACGCCTTGGTTCTGAGTGCTACCTTGGCCACTGATAGGTGGGCCGCTCGCTTCTCGCGAGTGTTGATAGACGGAGGCAGTAGCATCAACATCCTGTACAAGGATACCATGGAGAAATTAGGAATCAAGCAGAAACAGCTTCAAAGCAGCCGAACTGTTTTCCACGGCATTGTACCTGGCCTTTCCTGCTCCCCAATCGGCAAGATCCAGATAGACGTCCTCTTCGGAGACAAAGATCATTTTCGCCGAGAGCCAGTCTGGTTTGAAGTGGTGGACCTTGAAAGCCCATACCAAGCGTTGCTTGGCCGAGCTGCTTTAGCCAAGTTCATGGCGGTCCCCCACTACGCCTACGCCGAGTTCAAAGGGGATTCTGACCGTGGCCGACGACTACAGGAAGTTGTCCGCCTGCGCGGCCGAGAGCAGTCGGCTGGCCGAGTCCCTGGTGATCGCAGCTGAGAGGCGGCTCCTTGACCGGGTTGTGGCGATGGCCGACAAGCAGCCAGAAATGTCGCCCGACCCCAAGGAGTCGGAAGCTGAGGGTTCGTTCAAGCCGGCTAAAGAAACAAAGAGGATACCTTTGGACCCGGAGCAACCGGAGAGGCACACTGTCATAGGTGCAAACCTAGACAGCAAATAGGAAGGCGAGCTCGTCGATTTCCTCCATGAGAATCGAGACATATTTGCATGGTCCCCTAAATACATGCCAGGTGTACCGACGGAATTCGCCGAGCACAAGTTACATGTCCGATCTGATGTGAAGCCCGTCAGGCAGCCCTTGCGCCGCCTGTCAGAAGAGAAAAGAAGAGTTGTTGGAGAAGATATAGCCCGACTCCTAGCGGCCGGCTTCATTATGGAGGTGTTCTTTCCAGAATGGCTGGCGAACCCGGTCCTAGTGTTGAAGAAGAACAAGCAGTGGCGGATGTGTATCGACTACACAAGCCTCAACAAAGCTTGCCCCAAAGATCCATTTGCTCTACCAAGAATTGACCAGGTGATAGACTCCACAGCCGGATGCGAGCTGTTGAGCTTCTTAGATGCATATTCAGGATATCACCAGATCAAGCTGAACCAGGCAGACAGACTGAAGACTGCTTTCATCACGTCGTTTGGAGCCTTCTGCTACCTGGCTATGACATTCGGCTTGAGGAATGCCAGCGCCACCTTTCAGCGTTGCATGCAGAAGTGTCTCCTCAAGCAACTCTGCAAAAATGCTCACATCTACGTGGATGATGTGGTAGTGAAGACGGAAAAGTGGGGAACATTGTTGGAAGATCTCCAAGAATCATTTGAGAATCTGCGCCAATTCTAGATCAAGCTCAATCCAGAGAAGTGCGTCTTCTGAGTACCAGCCGGCCAGCTCCTTGGCTTCCTGGTCTCTGAACGCAGCATAGAGTGCAACCCTGTAAAGATCAAAGCCATCGAGAGGATGGCAGTCCCCCGCCGGCTGTTAGATGTGCAGAAGTTCACCGACTGCTTGGCGTCCATCAGCCAATTCATCAGTCGGCTGGGCGAGAAGGCTCTCCCTTTGTACCAACTAATGAAGAAGACCACCTTCTTTGAGTGGAACCACAAGGCAGATGAAGCATTTCTCGAGTTAAATAAGATGTTGACTACTCCCCCTGTGCTGGCGGCTCTGACTCCCAAAGAGCCTATGCTCCTATACATTGCCACCACCAGCCGGGTAGTCAGCACAGTTATCGTAGTCGAACGCAAGGAGGAAGGCAAGGCGCTCCCTGTCCAGAGACCGGTATATTACCTGGGCGAGGTACTGTCGACCTCCAAGAAGAACTACCCCCACTACCAGAAGATGTGCTACGGCGTGCATTTCGCCACCAAGAAGTTGATGCCTTACTTTTAAGAGCATCCAATCACTGTGGTTTGCACCGCTCCACTGGCCGAGATCATCGGAAGCCGTGATGCTTCAGGCCGAGTAGCCAAGTGGGCCATAGATCTGGCTCCCTACACCATCAACTACCAGCCCCGCACCGCCATCAAGTCACAAGCACTAGCCGACTTCCTTGTCGACTGGGCTGAGACCCAGTACCTGCCGCCAGCACCTGACTCCACCCATTGGCGAATGCATTTCGATGGCTCCAAGATGCGCACCGGCCTGGGAGCCGGCATCGTCCTCACCTCCCCCAAAGGCGACAAACTCAAGTACGCACTGCAGATCCACTTCGCCGCCTCCAACAACGTTGCCGAATATGAGACGCTCATTCACGGGCTCCGGCTTGCCAAAGAACTCGGCATCCGCCGGATCCTGTGCTACGGTGACTCCGATTTGGTGGTCCAGCAGTCATCTGGTGACCGGGACGCCAAAGACGCAAACATGGCGAGCTACCGCTTCCTGGTGCAGCAACTCAGCGGATATTTCGAGGGGTGTGAATTCCTTCACATTCCAAGAAATGACAATGACCAAGCGGACGCCCTGGCACGAGTCGGCTCCACCCGTCAAGAAATACCATCCGGCGTCGCCCTTCAGCGCCTCCTCAAACCGTCTATCAAGCCTTCTCCAGAATCAGACTCCATTTTTGTGCCATCTCCCCCCAAAGAAGTCGGATCCGACTCAAGAGCACCAGCAGACGGCACAAGAATCCTCACAGACGGCTCCAAAAATACCGCAGTCAAAACCGGCCCGGGGACTTCAGAACCCGGCCCGGGGACTCCGATAGTCAGCCTGAAGACTTCAGAACCCGGCCCAGGGACTGGGACAGTCAGCCTGAAGACTTCAGAACCCGGCCTGGGAACTGCAACAGTCAGCCTAAAGACTTCAGAACTCGGCCCGGGGACTTCGTCGACCAGCAAGCAGCCGCGGATCCCAGCCCGCCGCCTCCCAGCCTAGCCACCCTTGTCCAAGTCGCAATAGTGGCAATCGAAGAAGTAGCAGGACCCTCATGGGCCCAGCCCATCCTCAAGTTCCTAGTAAACAGAGAGTTGCCAGCTGATGAAATCCTGCTCGGCAAGTGCAACACCGAGCGGCAGCCTATACCATAGTCAACAGAGAGCTGGTTAGGCGCAGTGTCACTGGTGTCTACCAATGCTGTGTCGAGGCAGAACAAGGCCAAGCAATTTTCAGAGACATCCATGAAGGCGAGTGTGGCCATCATGCGGCTTCAAGGGCACTCGTCGCCAAAGCCTTCCGACACGGATTCTTCTGGCCGACTGCCGTGAAAGAGGCCAAGGAATTAGTCCAAAACTGCAAAGGGTGCCAGATGTTCTGTTCCAAGCCGCTCCAGCCGGCTTCGGTGCTCAAGACCATTCCCATCGCCTGGCCCTTTGCAGTTTGGGGCCTGGACATGGTGGGACCATTCAAGACGGCACGAGGCGGCCTAACTCACCTACTTGTCGCAGTGGACAAGTTCACCAAGTGGATAGAAGCAAAACCCATCAAGAAATTGAATGGGCCGACTGCAGTAACCTTCATCGCCGACATTATGACTCGGTACGGCATACCACATAGCATCATCACCGACAATGGCACAAATTTTGCCAAAGGAGCCTTGGCCCGTTTCTGCGCAACACAGGGCATCCGACTGGACTTAGCGTCCGTCGCCCATCCGCAGTCAAACGGCCAGGTAGAGCGAGCAAACGGCCTCATCCTATCCGGCATCAAGCCCCGCCTGGTTGAACCATTGGAGCGCTCGGCTGGCTGTTGGCTTGAGGAGCTGCCAGCCGTCCTCTGGAGTCTGCGCATGACTCCAAACAAGTCAACCGGTTTCACGCCTTTCTTCCTCGTCTACGGTGCTGAAGCCGTCATCCCGACGGACATAGAATTCGACTCCCCACGAGTCACCATGTACACTGAGGAGGAAGCAGAAGAAGCACGTCAAGACGGCGTCGATCTGCTAGAAGAGGGCCGGCTGTTGGCACTCAGTCGGTCCGGCATCTACCAGCAGAGCCTGCGCCGATACTACAACAGGAAGGTCAAGACAAGATCTTTACAAGAGGGGGACCTTGTGCTCCGACTAATCCAGCGGACAGCCGGCCAACACAAGCTTTCGGCACCTTAGGAAGGCCCCTTTATTGTCAGCAAGATGTTGGGCAATGACTCCTACTACCTGATCGATGCCCAGAAGCCCCGAGCTCGCAAGAGAGACGACTCCGGCAAAGAGTCGGAACGACCATGGAATGCAAACCTCCTCCGAAGGTTTTACAGTTGATTCAGTATGTATCATGCTACCCCTTTGTATTAAAGTACCGAGACTTCGGGCCCCCCGAGACGAGCTCGGGGACTGCCCCTTTTGATTATCTGTATGATAAGAATTATGCCTTCAAGTATGCTACTTCTTGCTATGCCGCTTGGCGCCGGGTTCGACTAGTCGGCCCGAGGACTCGCCGTCTGGCGCTATGAAATGTTTCCTGAAGTCGGATAAGTAGTGTGCGGCGCCTAAGCCGTCTCCTGCTAGAAGTCGCAGCTTGCAGAGCGACTGTTTGGTAGGCAGGAGTAAGGATGAATGGGCGTCCACACGAAAAATGGCTAAGGACCCAAAACATCAACATAGCCTAAGCCGGTTTCCAGCCCCCCTTTTTTTTACAAGCCAACTCGCGAATATTCGGCTTACTGCTTTCTATCCAACTTGTTAAATAAACTCCAAAGAAAGGCAAGTACTTGCTTTCCCCAAAGTAGCCAGGCATTTGGCCCAGCGGCAGTCCGTAGAGCGGTTTGCCGGCTGGCAAAGCAGCAACTAGGGGAAGGCGGCAAAGGAAAAAGCCAAAGGAGCAATGAGCAAGGAAAGATAGAACTCGGATTAATATTTACATAAGCATAGGCCCATTGGCCGAATCTTCAGATAGAAATTTAAAATACACCCCGAGGGTGAAATTGTGCAAATTAACAAGTTCGTCAAAGACTTTCTAGAACAGATAAATAAAGCCAAAAGGCAGCCTAAGGAGCAGCAGACGGGTTCGGAGGATCGGAGGAGACGGCGGTGTCAGGCGCCGGGGGAGTCGGCTGGGCAGTCTCGGCTTGATCGCTGCCAGCGGCAGTTGGCCCGGTCGGACGCGGCTCGTTGCTAGAGGCGCGGTCGAGCTGAGGCTGGTCGCCTGCTCCGCCCTCTGGCACCTCCGTCTCGCCTTCGTCCTCCGCCTCGCCTTCTTCCTCGGTGCTGGAGTCAATCACCTTCGCCGAGTCCTCGCCATATTCCGGATTCATCCCGAACAACTCTGGCGGCACTTCCTCGCCGCCTTCAGCCCGCTCGGGGACGAAGACACTGGTGTCCGTGTACTCGGCGATGGCCGCCGCACGCTCGACAAGAGCGCCCTCCATAGCCTCCAGCTCGGCCTGGGCCTCTGACCGGAACTCGGCCAGACCGTCCAGGTCCAGCCCCGGATACCACGCCTTGACGAACTCCAAGGCCCGGCGCGCTCCGGCCCGGGCCGAGGAACCCTTCCAGGCCTCAAGACGGCCGGCTGCGACCTCCAACCAGTCGGCAGTTCGGCTGGCGGTGCGCAGAGCTGGCATGTCTGGCCACAGGGCGGCAACCGCCTGGGCACCGGCACGCTGAAGCCGGCGCATCCGCCGGTGGGCCGGACGAAGACGGGCCTCGGTGCTCAGAAGCTGCTCATCAACGGTCAAGGGAGCGTTGGCGGCAATCACCTCACCATTTGCCCTTCGCGCCTCACGATCAGCCTCGATGGCCAGAGGGACTGCCTGCGAGTGGCCAAGGAAGAAGTCTGCCAAGACAAAAAAAGAAGCAAGTCGAAAACTCAGAAGTTAGCCTGACACATAGTCGGAAATTCAAAAAAAGAAAGCTCACCATCGATGATATCCTCAATCTCGTGGAAGTCAGAGGTCAGCATCGCCTCCTTGTCGGTGCAGGAGGAGCGCTCGCTCTCGAACTCGGCCAGAAGAGCGGCCTCCTTCTTCTTGGACTCGTCCTACGTCTTCTTGAGCAGCACCTTCTGCTCAGCCAGCTGCGCAGTAAGCAGATCGCGCTCCGCAGCGAGTTTGCTGCACTCCTCCCCCTTGACGCGCGAGGCGGTGTTAAATTCACCCAGCTGCCCCTGAAGAGTAGCGTTGGCCCCTGAAGAACGAAAGAAAGAGACAAATAAGTCATCAGCAAAGAAGGTCGCCGGGAAGATCCGGCCCGACTGCTCAGCAGTCGGCCCGAATCTCGGGGACTACAGCCCGCGGGTGCGCCAGCGCGCCCCCGCGAAGGAAGAAGAACAAGAAAGGAAACGTCGAAGTCGTCAGCAAAGAAGATCGCCGGGAAGATCTGGCCTGACTGCTCAGCAGTCGGCCTGGAACTCGGGGACTACAGCCCGCGGGTGGGCCAGCGCGCCCCCGCGAAGAAGAGAAAAAAAACTTACTCCGGCTTTCCGTCAAGTCGGCAGTCCGCTTGCTCAACTCCTCAACATTGCGGTCCGCCAGAGGAAGTTCCGAGCCACCCGCTCAGCAGTCGGCCCGGAACTCGGGGACTACACCCAGTGGGTGCGCTGGCGCGCCCCCACAGAGGAAAACAAGAAACAAAAAGAAGAAGGAAGCGTACTCGGACGGCCGTCCGTGCTGCCAGATGCGCCCTGGTGCAAGTTTGAAGGGCGTCGCCGTCAGCGCGCAGCTTCGCCTGAACGTCCAAAAGCGCCTGATTCAGCGGCCCAGTGCCGCCTCCGTGCAACCACCCGATGGGCGCGGCGCTCGTTGCCTCGGCGTCTAGGGTTGCCAAGCTGGCGGTGCCGGTCTCCCAAGGTCGCGGCGCCGAGGTCGCCCTCTCAAGACGGCGGCGCACTGGCGAGGCGACTTCGAGAAGCAGCCTCGCCTCGGACTCCTCCGCGGTCGGTGGCTCCGGCGGACCCGCCGGCTGTTTGCCGTGCGGTCTCCCAGACGGCGGTGGAGGCAACGGTGGCGGCACGAGAGTGTCCGACACGGAGGCCTCGCCGCTCTCCTTCTCCACGACGGGGTTCTCGGTGCCGGCCTCTCTGGTCTGCCCCGTGAACTCTGGAGGCGGCGGTGCAGAGGACAGTGGGGGGACGAGCATCGCCGATCGGTGACGCGCGGCCTCCTCGGCTCGCGTCTTGCCGCAAGGGCGGCTTGGGCATCCTCCAGCTTCTTCTGGGCAGAGGCGGCCGCCTTCTCGGCCTCCGCCTTCTCCAGACGGTCAGCCTCCTCCTTGTCGCGCTTCTCCCGCGCGTTTCGCTCCATCGCCTCCCGGAGGTCGGCGACGGGGCGACCAGCCGAGTATTGGTGGACGTCTCTGCCGACCCCATGACAGAGGGGACGGCTACTCTCTCAAGGGAAAGGGGGGCCCTGAAGAAGAATGGGAGGAGTATAAAAGAAGACTAGGACAAGATTCACCGAAGGAAAATAAAAAAGCGTAAAAACTTATGCAGAGACTAGCGGCGGCCTTCTCACTTCCCTACGGAAGCGGTTGGCCTTCGCGGCCGCCTCCTCCCGTTTGGTCGCGGCGGCCGCCCCCTTGAACTTCTTCAACTTGCCGCCGGGCGCACTCGGCCCCGCGTGATGCCTCTTTAAGCTGCCTTGGCCGGCGGAGGAACCGGCGCCCGATGAGCCGACCCTCGACTGGTGGCGCGGGGCGACTTCCCCATCGGCGTTGTCATAAGGCCAGTCGGTGAAGGTGGCCGAGGGCCTGAAGCCGCCTACCGCTCCTCCTCCCCCGCCTTCGGCATCAGCTTCCATCGCCGCCGCCCCCAAGTCGGGGTCGTCAACATGGCTCTCCGCTCGGTCGGGGACGAACTCGTGGGGCGCTCTTGTGACACCGGCCGCGGGCTGCATGAGGGGGTTCTAGCTCAGAAGAAAACAACGAGAATCAGAAACCGGATTCGGCCGCAAAGAAGACAAAGCAATAAGGAGATGCGACTTACCACTGGTGGGGGGTTGTCGCGCGAGTACGGCTCTTTACCGAACTGCCATTCCTCCTCGAACTCGCAGTTCGCGATATGGTTCACCATGTTTGCCACCTCCGCGCGGGGCATCTCCTTTGTGCTCATCTGACTTGGGTTTCAGAGGCCGCTCATCTGACAGATCAGGTGAGGCCGGCCTTGGAGCGGGAGAACTCGGCGCGCCATGAAGGCGGCCAGCAAGTCGGACCCGACGAGGCCCTCCGACTGCGTCAAGACTCGGAGTCGCGCTACGGCGGCGGCTCCGGCGGGAGTCAGCGTCTTGACTCGATGAGACCAGCTGGGGAGCCTCCCAGCTGGGGGGCTGGCTTCGTAAGGCGGCAGATTAACCTAGTCGCCGTCGAAGGCGAGGTTCTTCACGTAGAAGTATGAGCGTTGCCACATCCTCATCGACTTGATCAGCGAGATGGAAGGGAAAGGGTTGTCGGCCGTCGAGCGCCGCATCGCGATGTAGGCACCGCATTGAGCCGGCACGCCGGCAACGTGCGTGCCGAGCTTAGAAGAGAAGAATTCTCCCCACAGCTCGATGGTGGGGAGAATGCCGAGGAAACCTTCGCACAGAGTATCGAAGGCGGAGAGCAGCACCACCGTATTCGGGGTGAGGTGGTGCGGTTGGAGGCCGTGAAACTCCAAGAAGGAGCGGAAGAAGCTGCTCGCCGGCAGCCCCAGGCCGCGCATGAGGTGCGAGCAGAAGATGACCCGCTCGCCCTCCTCCGGCGTCGGCGATATCTCATTCGCCGGTGCGGTGCGGGCTCGCACGAGGTGTGCGCCGGGGAGGTGGCACGTCTTGCGGAGGTATTCAATGAGGTCGTCGTCGACCTCCGAGCCGTCCCACGCGCCGGAACGCACGACCGGAGCCGCGGTGACGGAGGAGGAGCTCATCGCTGGCTGGTGCGGTGTGGTGGTGCTCGCCGGCAGCAAGAAGGATAGAGGAAGCAAGAGGAAGCGGGGATCGGGCGAGATGGGCACGCGTGCTATGCCGCTCCACTCCCCCCCTACTTATAGCCTGGGAGGCTGAGAAGCCGAGGGGGCGGGCGTGGGATTAACTGCGCCCAGAGCCCCACACCGCCCCATGATTTACCCCACGAAGTTACTGCGCGCAGTAACGGCGTGAGAAGCCTAACCGTTCGCGCGGCCGCAGCGGATCCGTTCGCGTGCCAAGGCGCGGTAGTGGCGGGCCCCACCTGACAGCCCGTCCCGTCGCATGTGTGGGCCGGCAGACTGTCCCTGCCGCGTGGCGCCGCGCGATAGGGCCGCGGTGGGCGGCTGCAGGGAAGACGGTAAACGAAGCCCATATTCCACCACCAGAAGAATGAAACTGTTGAGGCCCCCCAGCGAGTCACTCTCGGAGACTCACCAGCTTCGGGGACTACTGTCGGAGTAATGGGCCACGGGTAGGCTGACCCAAGCCCCAGAACCTTTCAAGACATCGAGGCCGGCCTCGCCCCTCAAAGCCGAGTCTCAGATGATGACTCCCAAATGAGCCGAGTCTCAGATGACGCCTCCTAGATGAGCCGAGTCTCAGATGACGACTCCCAGATGAGCCGAGTCTCAGATGACGACTCCCAGGTGGGCCGACTCATTGCCGGCGACTTCCGGAGGAGCCGCCTATGGAGAGTCGGCCGACGACCCTACACTCATTGCGATAGGCGGGGCGGGTACGACCACGGCGTGGCCGTCACCTCCTGCTTGCGAGGAGCCGGCATGGCTACAGTGTGCCGTACCGCCGGAGATCTCCGGCGTGGCCCGGCACTGTAGCCATGCCAGACCTGACCTTGGCCACAGTGCGCGGCGCACTGTGGCCACGATGGCCTACCTATACGGCTCAGAGACGGCGGACCCGCCAGTCAATGAGAGCAGAGAAGACGGCGGATACGCTCCGAAGGCGGCCCCATGGGAGTCAGCTCCCCGGAGTCGACCAGCCTCTCCCACGGGTCCCATGCGCCATTAACCAGACAAGATGGGGAGTAACGACAGTGATCGCCCGATAGACAGCGGCACTGTTGCCATGACCCGATGACCAAGCCTGCGTCACCAGAAGCACGGCTACAGTGCCGGACTCGCTGACGGGGCCCGCGAGTCGGCGGGCCCCATCAGTCGGCGGAGAAGACGGCGGCCTGTGAGATGGACGGCGGCCTGTGAGACGGACGGCTGGGACCCGCGCCCAGCCGGATTACCATTGTACCCCCGGGGGGTAGGCCTATATAAACCCTCCGGGCACCCATGCAAAGGGTTCGCATCCATTAGCCTTAGACCAGATCATATAGGAAGAAGAAAGCTAGCCTTGCCTCCTTCCACCTCCAGAATACATCTCTAGGAGCAACCTTGTAGTCACTACGCCTTAGTGATCATGCGGAGACCCCGCAGAGCAGCAATAGGGGTATTATCTCCTCGGAGAGCCCCGAAGCTGGGTAAGATTCGCTGGCGTGCATGCCTTCGCCTAATCCCGTTTCCTGGCACCGGCGACGTTCTACTCGCTCCCACCATGATAAGCCATCCTTTGGCATATGTCGCACCCAACCCCCAACAGAATTCAACAAAATTAGAAGCAATACAAGCTAGACATCACACATAACATGCAACCACATATAACAGTGCCAAGTTAGAGGGAGCATCAGTGATGCTGCACTATGGGAGACGTGCTCATCATCAACACAGCTTTGTTGAGTGTCTATGCATGTGTTGTCTTGGAAATCATCTTGGGGGTGTGGAGAGTAGAAACTGTAGAGGCCCTCCGTTCGGAAGGAGCACCTTTATCCGCTGCCTTGCTAACTTCCTTCTGCTTTATTGATTTTGAATTGTAAAGTAAAACTGACAAGAAAAATAAATAAAATCCTCTCTTCAGAACTCATTCATGCATGATACTGACAATCACTACTTTGATGTAAGGCAAACACATGATACCAGGATGGAATATGTACAAAAAACAGGACGGCATGGCATGTTCACAATTGTTTGTGTAAACTAAGCAGAAACCATTCCAGCAAATAAGAAGCAATGCAAGCTAGACACCACATGAAAGATGCAACCAATATGACTCTGCCAAGCTAAAAGCGTCCCATCATAAATGGAATTTCAACAAATTAGAAGCAGCGCTTGCTATAAATCATATGAAAGATGCAACTAATATCGCACTGCATATACTAAAGGTGTCTCGTCATATTGATTACCGCGGGATACAAAAAAATAATAGTTTTATGTAAGGACATGCTTAATAGACATATGTACTATGTACTAAATACAGGAAGGCATGTCACATTAACAGGTATAATGTATAAGCTAAGCAGACTAGCACATGCAGTTTAACCAGATTGGAAGAATTAAAATCTAGACACCATATGCAACATGCAACCACATATCACGCTGCCAAGTTAGAGCAAGCACCTGCGATGCTAGTGTAGGGGAAATGCTGTAATCAACTACAGAGCTACGTTCACTATCTTCATCTAGCATTTATGTTTCTTGAGAATCTTGTCGGGAGGCTGACGCTGCATTCTTTAAATGAGGAGTAGTCCCCTTGCCTTCCTGCCTCGTCATAAGTGATTGATGAGGGATACACAAGAACATTAGTTTGATGTAAGAACATGGTTAATATACAGATGCTAGTATGTACCAAAAACAGAAAGGCATGTCATATTCAAAGGTATAATGTGTAAGCTAAGCAGATGCTATTTAACCAAATTGGAAGCAATACAAGCTAAACATCCGGCTGGAGTGGTGAGCATGATCATCTAGGAACTGAGAGCCTGGTGGGAGGCGGGCTATTTCGCCACCATCGCAGCTTTTTAGTTGGCTTCCAGGTATGCCTATGTTTGCTGGGCTTGTCACTGGCTCGGCAAGTGCCTTGACTAGCTATTTGTCTTCTGGTGCTCACGGGATGGTGGTTCATGTAAAAAAATATCTTTTCTTATCTTGGGGTTGTTTGGTTTGTGACTAACTTTGCCAAATGTTGCCACACCTAAAGCTACGCAAGTTTGACTAACTTAGGTGAGTGTTTGGTTCAAGCCACACCTTAGGCAACCCACACTTGGAGCCCACATGGCATACACACAAAAAATGTGGCAACATTCCCTTAGGCTTGCCAACTTGTGGCTTTCATTTTGATCAACAAACCTTAGGCAAGTTTGGCAAAAATATGTGGCAAAGTGCGGCAATGCTAGGCCTAGAACCAAACAGTCCCAAACACCGACTTCGGCCTTTCGAATACAAGCTAGACACCATATGGAACATGCAACCACATATGACACCACGAAGTTAAAACAAGCACCTGGGATGGTGGTTCATTGCGAGCGAGGTCATCAACTCCAGAGCTATGTTTACCGTCTCCATCTGCTGACACTGCACCCTTTATAGCACTGTAACGTGTCGTGCATACCCGCGAAGAAAGTTGGCGCGACTTCTCTCTTTTTTTTGCTGCTTCTCTTTCGTCAGACTCTGAAATACCCTTGCATAAAAACACAATAGTGAGAGTATGGGTGAAGTGTGTGCAGAACTAGTGCACTGTAAAAGTAGCAGATAGCAGGTGGCTGAAAAATAAATGACAGGAGACATATGATAGCTCTACAACATTGCATGGCAAAAACAAAATTAGATTGTTCTCCGTATGATTTTGTAATATATGAGCACAGGAAATGCAGGTACTCCTCCAGCACACCACCACATGTGGTCATATCTAAGATAATAGTCGACTGAAAATAAATAGGTTACTCGATTTTTTTAATGAACAGTCCGATCTATAAGGAACGTGTAGATGGCCTTCGTCTACCTCCCGCCAGTCACTATTGACGATCTTTCTCGAACCGCCAGCAACCACCGGCCCAAACCCCTGCCTCTGCCGCCCCGCCCTCCCCTCGACCTCACACCATCGCCGTGCTTGGCAGTGCCCCCAGGCCATCCCTTTAATCCCGCCCAACCTCCTGATCAGGCGCCAGTAGCTCTAGGCCGCACACGTACCTAACATAAACACCAAGGCGCTGCTTCCCCGGTGTAATAGGCGTACTAGCACCTGTTACACTGGGGAATGCTTCCATTAATTGGGAATCAACTGGCCTGTAATTGAAATTCAGGGGGGCGACGGACCTCTAGCTAAGGAAATAGTATATGAGGAGAAACCTTCTGCATTGCGAGTTACTAGGAACATCTAGTATCAAGAAGAAGCAGTCAACTAGTGTCTTCTGTGGGATGAATACCGTGCAAGCAGAGACGTAAGATTTGCACGAATAAGGGAAGAGGAGTACCTTTTTCGGTTGCCGGTGTGGTCACCTCCACATGTCGCACCGATCTTCTTCTTTTTACCAGGGAAACCAATGTTCTGGAGGGTGCAGGCTTGGACGAACCCATGGCCAAATTGTTGACTGTGTTTGAGGGAGTCCTGGATAAGGGGGGATCCGGACAGCCGGACTATATACTTTGGCTGGACTATTGGACTATGAAGATACAAGATAGAAGACTTCGTCCCATGTCTGAATGGGACTCTCCTTGGCGTGGAAGGCATGCTTAGCGATTGGGATGTAGATCTCCTTCTCTGTAAACCGACCCTGTGTAACCCTAGTCCCCTCCGGTGTCTATATAAACCAAAGGTTTAGTCCGTAGGACACAACAACAATCATACCATGGGCTAGCTTATAGGGTTTAGCCTCTCTGATCTCGTGGTAGATCAAATCTTGTAATACTCATATCATCAAGATCAATCAAGCAGGAAGTAGGGTATTACCTCCATTGAGAGGGCCCGAACCTGGGTAAACATCCTGTCCCCCGCCTCCTGTTACCATTAGTCTTAGACGCACAGTTCGGGACCCCCTACCCGAGATCCGCGGTTTTGACACCAACATTGGTGCTTTCATTGAGACTTCCTTTGTGTCGTCGCTATAAGGCTCGATGGCTTCTCCAACCTTCAGCAACACCGTCCTGGGTGAGACTTTTCTCCCCGGACAGGTCTTCGCATTCGGCGGCTTCGTACTGCGGGCCAACTCGCTTGGCCATCTGGAGCAGATCGATAGCTACGCCCCTGGCCATCAGGTCAGGTTGGGAAATCTACACTACACTGCCGACATTCACGGAGACTTGATCTTCGACGGATTCGGGCCCGTGTCAGGAGTGTCGAACAATCAGGACATGCATGACCTAGATCTGCAGTCGGATGGTATTCGGAACATCGCACCTGCTACAGCTCCAGACTTCGTTCCAGAGCCGGTCGTGCCTTCCGAGGATGGGTGGATGGACCCCGCCCCGAAGGCCACACACTCATCAGCGTTGAAGCCGAGCACAGACTCTCCTCAGGAGATCTGTACCTCCGGACCCTCAGAGTAATCTCCGGTAGTGCGTTCTGGACTGCGCGCATCCGAGCCCATCGAATCTAACTGTGCTCCGGTTATGGAGTTTGCCATCACGGATATCTTTCAGCACTCACCCTTAGGAGACGTGCTAAATTCATTAAGGTCGCTCTCTTTGTCAGGAGACTCCAGGCCGAACTATGTCTGGCCCGTGTGGGACACGGAGGACGAAGAAAATCGTTACCCACCCACCACCCACTTTTTAGCCACTGTCGATGATCTAACAGACATGCTTAACTTCGACCCCAATAGCACCGACGATATGGACGTCGATACAGGGGACGATCGGGAACCACAGCCCACGGGGCGCTGGACTGCCACTTCATCATACAACGTCTATATGGTGGACACGCCCAAGGAAGACAATGGTGACAAAAAGGACACTTCAGAAGCGAGAACCTACTCTTCAACATCGTCCCCTTCAGCAGCGATTATCATGCGTTGCTTGGAAGAATGGCCTTCGCTTGCTTTAACACAATACCGAACTACGCCTGCCTTAAACTCAAGATGCCCTGTCCATGCAGCGTGATCGCGGTTAGCAGAAACACAGAGCAGTATGTGGCAGTTCCCGCTGCCGAACTCTAGGCGGCCTCTCCCACCGGAACGCATGACCGGTCGTCAAGACCACGAACACGGTTAGACGAGTCTAGTACACCATTTTTCGGATAAACCTGAGCTAGGTGCTGTACATGTGTCCTCATAAACAATATGAGGGGCGGCACAACATGTAACAAAGCCCACAATTCGGATCGCCTCCTTAATAGGCAAATACCTCGAACATCCGTCGAGCATAACTAACTTTTCGCACACTTACTCTTTTTCCTTTCATGAGTTTTCGTTCCTACAGACACTACCAGTGCGACACCTTTTCAGGATACGGCACAACAGAGACAAAGGTGCAGACGTGCAGCAGGGCCCCGATCACAGGTTTCTCTTTAGATTAAGCCCCTGCGTAAACCTTCTTTACTGTCTTTTGTTTTTCTACATCCCATAGGTATTTCATACACCTATAAGGGATACTAGCGTTATAGGCTTTTTGCCACGACAGATCAATGCATGTACCTGGAATTACAGGGTCAAGGGTGTTATTCAGCCCAATATATGCTACAAAGTCCGAATACCTTCGGGAGTGTTCGGCCTCACAAGTTTGGCCTTATATGCATCAGCTCCGAATCATGTCTTTGGTAAAATGTTGGGTTAGCCCGGCTCCTCGGTTTACTGCCTTACGTTCTGTTCTATCGGCAAAGGCTGCCAAAGGAGAACTACTGCGATTGTGACATGGTTATTCCGAATGAGCACCTCAGTAGAGAAAGCCGAAAACTGACTTTCATGATACAGCGAGAGACTAGTCAACCACTCGAGGACTCAACGGAATCTATAGGATTCCTCCGCATTAACGAAGGGCCGGTTTCCCGGTCAAATACGCGCACCGTATCCAGACGCTCGTGGAAGTACCAGGGGCTACATAGTAGCCCCACCTTTCAAACTCCTATGGCTAAGTGAAAAGTGCTATAGCTATATAGTCCGGTTGCCTGGTTCGATGTGCGATCACCTCCTTAATGGACTAAGACATTGGATCAAGTGTGTTTACGCCTTCTTTTTTCGAACACCCCCGCATTATATGTGTGGGGGCTAAAGCTAATGACTGTTAACTTTCACGTTATATGTATACATACGCAGCCACCAAGGAGACATGATAATACTTTTAGGCAAAAAGTATAAAATACAGCCTCTATAATTAAACACATAACTGTTTACAATTAATAGAATCGTCACTCAAACATGACATCCTTCGAGCATTGAGCCTCTATGTTATGGGCACCTTCTATGACATGCTCAAAATAGTGCTCGGCTGGGTCTTGGCTTCCTGCCGGACCCTGGGTCGCAATACCGGTGGCATCCATATTCGCCCAATATGTCTTCACACGGGCAAGGGCCATCCGTGCACCCTCTATGCATGCCAACCTCTTCTCGGCATCTATTCGCGCTCTGGCGCCAAATAATTGTTTCACCAAACCAAAGTAACTGTTCGACTTTGGCTCCTTCGGCCACAGATGGTCTATTACAGACCTCATTGCAAGGCCGGACAACCTATGGAGCTCGGCTATAGTGGCCATCTTCTCACTCAAGGGTAAGGAGCGCGCTGGGGCACTAAATTGCGACCAGAACAGCCTCTCCATTTTGTTATCTTCATGATCCTTGAATAACTTGGTCGCATCAGCCGCACTCTTCGCCAAGTCCGCATACTCATCTGCGGCGCTCCACAGCTGATCCAACAGAGCATACTTTGGATCTACAAACTTCATCCGCAAAAAAAAGGATTTCCAGCTGTGATTTCTCCGGCTTGTCAAAGTTCCTCCCGTGCATCTCTAATCTGAGAGCGCGTCTCTTTAGCCGAATCCAGCACCTTCTTCAGGTCGGCCGCCTTTGTCTGATTCTCCTTTTCTAGAAGCTCATACCGGCCGGCGGCGTCCCTCGGCTCCACGGCCATCTCGGCTATCCTCTCTTCTCTTCAGAGACGAGCGGCCTGTTCGGCTTTCAATTCTTCGGCTGCCTTTAGAGCAGCTGCACTACTAACCCGGGCTTGTTCCTTGGCTAGGGCAAGCTCCGCCCTCAGGGCCTCAATGGCAGCAGCTCCGCCTGCAGCCACATTGCATTATATTGTTATTACAAACTCTTTACAATCTCTTACAGCAAATAAGGAAAACAATCACACGGTCTGTGACTCGTCAATCCGCTTATTTATAAGTGTGACGTCGGTATCTACTACATCAATTTGTCGCCTTAATTTGGCAAGCTCAATATTCCTGTCTATCGTTGGATCCTTAGCAACCTGCACATCAACACAAGTGCGATGGTTATAGGGGATTGTGATCCTCCGTTTGCCGCCATCGGCTGGCAACCGCAGTCTCAGGGGCTACTATCTATACAGAGCACATCTATTGCAACCAAAAATGGCGTATTCCGCTGCTTACCTCAAAGCCTTTGAGAAAGCTCCTAAAAGCTTCATTTAATCCGCTCGTGGCGGAGGAGATTTTCTCCAACACCGTACCCATTAGTGTACGATTTTCCTCTGAGCAGCTGACTCCAGGAGGCCCATCAGCGTGTTCGGCCGGACACCGGACTTTTTCGGACCCTTTTCATTGTCCGCCATAGGAAGCGAACGCACTGGGATCGGGGCGGCCGAAGTGTTAGCTTCCGGCCCCATCGGATCAGGACTCCTCCGTGACGATACCTAAGGGTCGTCCACCTCACAGTGCGGAGAGGTAGGTGGGGTTTCACTCTCCATCATCTCCAGAAGAAGATCGCCCGAGGACGAACCTTGTTGAGACGAACTGCTAGTCAAACTGCAAAAAATAGGTCCCGGTTATTACCCTCGGAGAAGGAAGCGATAAGCTTCTTATTTATTAAACTTACAGCTTGGTGGAGGGCTGGCCCGTTAGTGGGCACGATGCGGTAAGAACACCCTTCGGGGCAAGGCCGTTTGGTGAAGTCTTCTTCCCTTGCTTGGGAGGCCCCGTTTCCAAGTCTTCGGAAGCGGCCCTCTTCTTCCTGCGGGGGGAGGAAACCTCAGATTCGCTTCCCCGATTCTCCTCCTTCGTGGAGACGTTGATTCCCCCAGATCGGTTGCACAATGTATGAGGCCCACTCTTGGCCTCCCCACTCTTCCCTTCATCTTCCTCTGGTGGCACTTGACTTAGTCTTTGTCGGATTTCGGGTTCCGGCAGACCCTTGAGGTTTGAAATCTGGGGTGCGCGCGGAGATCACCCCCTACCGGCTCATGTCTCGTCGCCTGGCAAGAGATCTAGCCTACACGAAGAACAACACAAGGGACGCAAGGTTTATACTGGTTCAGGCCACCATTGTGGTGTAATACCCTACTCCAGTGTGTGGTGTGTAGATTGCCACAGGGGCTGATGATGAACAATAAAAAGGAAGAACATCCTCGCGAGGGGAGGAGTTCTTGTGTGGGTATGGGTGGTTCTGGCTAGGGTTCAAATGGTTCATCCCCCCTTTTATCCGTCTCCCTCTCCGTCGAGGACGGCTAGTCCTATTTATAGAGCAAGGCCCTGGTCCTCTTCCCAAATATTGAGCGGGAAGGGCGCCAACAATTGGCCATTTTGAAGGGGAACATCTAGTACACTTATCCTGACTAAAGTTGGTCCTCTCCTGCCAAAGGCTCTGATGATGACGCCTTCCTGGGCTCCACTATGACATCCGTCCTGCCGTTCCGCTGGTCTTGGTCTTGTTGCACCAAAACGGTAACCTTTGCCTGATGCCTTGGCCTGTGCTTGCCCCCTTTACACCGAAGGGGAAACAAGGACACTGCGCAGGATAGCGCCCGCCTGGCCTCGGTCGTCATGACTTGCGTCACGGGTACCTCGTGAGGTACCCCGCCTTGATCTCTCCGCCTCCTCGCGAGCCAGCCTGACGAGGCTGCGCCTGAGGAAGCTTCCTGTCGTCTGCCCCACAAGGCTTGGCCCCTCGTGAGGGTCTTGAGCTTGTGTTGACAAAAATGGGCCATACTGGGCCATTCCTTGAGCCACGCCGTAAGCCGCAGGCAGGAAAGTCTGGGTACCCCCGTTCCCAGAACGTCGACAGTAGCGCCCGAGCCGAAGGCGCGCCCAGACTTGGGTTAGCAGAGAAGCGAAGGGGCAAGTGCGAAGCGCCGCGGGCCCCAACAGCCTGCGTCCTTGGGCGCCGCGTGGCGGTTGATGGGACGTGGGCGCCTCCGCTTCCCCATGGCGCCTCGGCAACCGCATGACTTGACAAGTCTCTGCATGCAAAAATGGGTCATGATTACCTATGATCATGGAGGCCGACGGTTGGCCTCCTCCGGCTATAAGTACAGAGCGGCGTGAGCCCCTTTAGCTCATTCCTTCCTGCTACTCCTTTCTCTCCCTCTCGGCTGCTCGCCATCTCCATGGCTCCGCCAAAGAGGTTTTCGGCCGTGGATAAGGGAAAGGCTCGTCAGGAAGGGCCTGACTCTCTTCCGGCCAAGCGCGGTCGGGACCACCCTCGCAAGCACATGCGGCCCCCGTATCAGCTTCAAGTGGTCGTGGAGGCAGTTCTCTGCGCGGCGATGAGCGCCCGGCCGCCGTTGGGAGGCACGCCGTGGCTGTGCGACCCTCGAGGCCGCGCTTCCACTCGGCGGAGGTGCTGTCGGAGTTCATCGTGTGGTCGGCGGACCCGACCGGCACCTGGCTTCAGCTTCCTCGCTTCTTTGTGGGATAAATTCCGGCCGCCGTTCCTGACGGCCTCTTCCTCCAGGTGGATGGTTGCTGCAGTAGGGCCTCCTGGGCTTCATTGGAGGTCTCCGTCGCCGGGAATGCGGCTCTGACCCGCAGCTGGCAAACGTTTGCCCGCGCGCGTGGTCTGAGCCGGCGGTGCGTCCTGCACTTCAAGTTCGACGGCGAGGCCACCCTCTACGTGAGGGTGTTCGGGGAAGACGGTCGCCATGCTGGGTGCTACCCCGAAGACGACGACTGCGACCGCGCGGCCAGCCCCGGCATTGACCAAGACGAAGACAACGGCAGGCGCGTGGGCAGCGGCGCTCGAGGCTCGCCAAGCTTCGGCGACTCTCCTTCAGGCAGCAGCTCCTCCAGCGGTGGCCGCGACCAGCCCCCGCACCCTCACACCCGCCTGGGGGAAGGTAGAGGGTTAGTCTGTCGTCGCACCTCGGTGAAGCGGGAGGAGGGATCTGACTGAGCTCTGGAGGCAGTACGAGCCCTCGCTGCGAGTTGGCGTCGAGGAAGTCATGCCTATTTTGTTTTTCCTCCTTCCCTGCGCAAAAAGGAAAGTAGTATAGGGCCCCGCGGGGGCGTGTCGAACCGTTGCTGTTAACGATCATGCTGTTTCCGCTATTTCTGTGTTGTGTTCCTGTGCCGCATGTCCGTGTGCGAGAACTACTTCGCTCGGGGAGGCTTGTCGCGGTCCTTGCCTCCTGAGGCTGGGGGCCTCGCCTCACGCTTCATGTCCTGCAAGGATTAGTCAGGAGGGGTAGCTTTCAGCCTCGGTTGCGGGGGCGACCGCCCCAGGTCTTGTGTTTGCGTCGTGATGCCCGTGGGGCATGGACTGAGAGGGGTTCTCTCATGGAGGACCCAGATAGGAAGGCTTTTAAATGACCGGGGCAGAAAAACACTCGCGTGTGTGTCCGCGCACCTCCCTCGCGAGACTTGGGCGAGAGAAAACGAGGTAAGTGAGCGAACAAGACAAAGAGTCTCAAGCTAGAGACGGCAACAGCTCCAGTAAAACTTCAAATAGGAACGAACAAACCAACTGCAGAAAGCAAATGAAAAAGCCGCATCCGGCACCTAATCTAGTCTTTGACGTCTTCTCACCAGCGCAGAGCTAAGTGCTGCCACTGGGCGTGGGCGGGAGCCACCGAGGCCCGAGGGCGGCACTCCGGAGACTCCGGGGTGTGTACAGCCCCACTCATTATTATGTGAGAATGTCACGGGCTGCGAGCTTCACAGGCATTGGCCTCCTTCACAGGCACCGGGCCTTATCCAAAACGCGACAGCTTCAGAGGCATTGGCCTTCTTCACAGGCACCGGGCCTTATCCAAAACGCGACAGCTTCAGAGGCATTGGCCTTCTTCACACGCACCGGGCCTTTTCCAAAATGCGTCAGCTTCACAGGCATTGGCTTTCTTCACAGGCACCGGGCCTTTTCCAAAATGCGGAAGCTTCACAGGCATTGGCCTTCTTCACAGGCACCGGGCCTTTTCCAAAATGCGGCAGCTTCATAGACATTGGCCTTCTTCACAGGCATTGGCCTTCTTCACAGGCACCGGGCCTTGCTCAGGGGTAGAATTTCCGAAGATGCTGAATGTTCCACGCGTTCTAGATGGGTATCCCCTGCTGGGTTTCCAAGCGCGCGGAGCTGGGCATTGAAACATGAACAACCTTGAATGGGCCCTCCCACATGGGAGAGAGCTTGTGCAGCCCCTCCCGGGAGAGAACCCGCCTGAGTACGAGGTCCCCTAACTCAAGAGCTCTGGGGCGGATGTTGCGGCAGTGGTATCGTCGCAGCGCCTGCTGATACCTTGCTACTCGCAGCACGACCTCTCGACGGTGCTCCACCCCAGCACGAGATCCGTCCCCCGCATGGCATCCTGCTGCATTTCATCGAACGCCAGGACCCGCGTGGAGCGATGCTTGATCTTGTGAGGGAGGACAGCTTCAGCTCCGTAGACGAGGAAGAATGGAGTTTCTCCAGTTGACTTGGTCGCGGTCGTGCGGATAGACCATAGCACAGAATAGAACTCGTCGTACCAGCCCCTGCCGCAGGCTTCTAGTTTTTTATTGAAGGTCCTAGTCTTGAGGCCTTTCAACACCTCCGCGTTGGCCAGCTCAGCTTGGCCGTTGCTTCGAGGATGCGCCACTGAAGCGTAGCATATCTGTGTTCCAAGATTAGCACAGTATGTTTTAAAGAGACTGTTGGTGAACTGCGAACCGTTGTCGGTGATGATGCGATTAGGCACCCCGAATCGGCTCACAATGCCTTTGATGAACTTGACTGTGGAGCCTGCTGGGATGGTGCGGACGGCTTCCACTTCAGCCCACTTGGTGAATTTGTTGATGGCGACGTAGAGGTAGCGATAGCCCCCTGGCACCCGTGGGAACGGGCCCAGAATGTCCAGACCCCAAACCATGAATGGCCATGAGAGGGGTATGGTCTGCAGGCCCTGAGCCGGCTGGTGGATTTTCTTGGCGTGGAATTGGCAGGCTTCACAGGCCCTCACCAGCTCGACGGCGTCGTTGAGTGTTGTGGGCGAGTAAAACCCGTTGCGGAACGCCTTACCAACGAGGGTTCATGATGCTGAGTGGTGCCCACAGTCTCCACCATGTATGTCTGCTAACAGCTCCCTTCCTTGTTCCCTGGAAATGCAATGTAAGGACACGTCATTTGGTCGCTTCCGGTAGAGCTCTCCGTCCTGGATGCAGTAGGCCATGGCCTGTCTCGCCACTTGCTCCGCATCCTCCTCCTTTTCTGGCAGGGTACCTCGCATCAAGTAGTCCTTGAACTCTTCGGTCCAGCATCCTTCCTGAGGTTCCAACGCCAGGATCAGGCGCGCTCCTGAGGCCGGGCCAAAGGCCGGGGCCCCCAAGGCAGGTGGTTGAGGGAGCTCCTCCTTAGGTTGTGCCATGCTTGACAGCGATGGTGCCACCGAAGGTTTGAAGAGTCGTTCCTCAAAGACGCCAGGCTCCTGAGGCAGTCGCCTGGATGCCCTCTTGGCAATGTCATCGGCCTCTTGGTTGGTACTGCGAGGCACGTGCTGTGAATCCAACCCCCAAAACTGCTTCTCCATCCTGCGGACCTCCGCGAGGTACGCTTCCATGTGCTCATCCTTCGGCTCATATACCTTGTTGGAGAATTTGACGAGGAGTTGCCAATCGCCTTTGATGGTGATTCATTTTACCCCCAAAGCGATGGCGGCCTTCAAGCCTGCTATCAGGCCCTCATACTCTGCTATGTTGTTGGAGACTTTCTCCCCGTGCTGGAAACAGAGCTGCACGACATAGTAAAGCTTGTCCTGAGTGGGTGATATGAGCACTGCGCCAGCTCCCGCGCCCTGCCGCGAGAATGCTCCGTCGAAGTACATTAGCCAACCATCTGGAGCTTCACTTCCCGGGTAGAGCGACCGGTCCTCGCCCGTTTTGAGCCCTGGTGCCTCTGTCCATTCCGCCATGAAATCTGCGAGCGCAGCTCCCTTAATGACCCTGGTCGTGCTGAATTCTAGTAGGAATGCTTGCAGTTCAATGTTCCATTCTGCGACCCTCCCTGCTGAATTGGGGCTCCTGAGTACCCTTTCCAGAGGGTAGGCTGAGACGACCTTGATGGGATGGCCTTGAAAGTAGTGCCACAGCTTGTGTGAGGCCACTAACAATGCGAGCAGGAGTTTTTGGGGCATTGGGTACCGTGCCCTCGCATCCTGCAGCACCGTACCGACGAAGTACACCGGGTGCTCGACGAGGTTGAGGGTGCTGGTGCTGCCTGCGTCCTCTGGAGGTTGAGGTGCCTCCTGAGGCGGCGCGTCCCTCAGTCCTTGGTCGCCTGAGGGGGCCTCTTCCGCTTCGGGTGCGTTCCCTTGACGAGGTTGTTCCTTTTCTGTCGTGGTCGTGGTCTTTGCGAGGCCTTCCTGGACTTTCTCTTCTTTGGCTGGGACTGTGGCTGTGGGCGAGGCCTGGCGCTCCTTTCTAACTGCCACCAGGGCTGCGCTAGCGGAGTAAGGGGTGGCTGCAAGGTAGAGCACCAGGGGCTCTCGAGGGCGCGGGGCCACCATTACCGGGGGGCTGGTAAGGTACCTCTTGAGTTCCTGGAATGCCTTGTCGGCCTCTTCAGTCCATTCGAAGGGGCCTTTCTTCTTCATCAGCTTGAATAAGGGCAGTGCTTGCTCTACCAGCTTGGAGATGAAACGTCCCAAAGCAGTTACACGCCCGATGAGCTTCTGCATTTCCGCGAGGGTCTTCGGTGGGCTCATGTCTTCGACTGCCTTGACCTTCTCTGGGTTGGCCTCAATGCCCCTCTGGGATACGAGGAAGCCCAGGAGCTTGCCCGAGGGGACTCCAAATACACACTTCTCTGGGTTGAGCCGCAGGTCTACTTCGCTGAGGCTCGCGAAGGTTTCTTTCAAGTCCTGTATCAGGGTTTTCACCCCCCGAGACTTCACCACAATGTCATCAACGTAAGCTTCAGCATTCCTCCCGAGCTGTCGCCCCAGGGCAATGTGCATCAATCGCAAAGGTCGCGCCTGCGTTGCGCAACCCAAATGGCATGCAGGTATAGTAGTAAACCCCGCACAGGGTTAGGAAGGCCGTTTTCTCCACGTCCTCCACCGCCATCTTGATCTGATGATAGCCCGAGAAGGCATCCAGGAAGCACAGTAGGTCACACTCAGCGGTAGAGTAGACAATCTGGTCGATGCGAGGGAGCAGGAATGGATCCTGTGGGCAGGCTTTGTTGAGGTTGGAGAAGTCGACACACATGTGTTCCTTTCCTCCCTTTTTGGATAAGACAACAGGGTTGGCCAGCCAATCAGGGTAGTGGACGTCGCGAATGACCCCTGCTGCTTCTAACTTGTGGGTCTCTTGGACGATGAAGGCCTGCTTTTCAATGGACTGCCGCCTTGCCTTCTACTTCACGGGGCGCACGTTGGGGCACACATTGAGGTGATGCTCAATTACATCCCTCAGGACCCCCGCCAGCTGATTAGGCTCCCATGCAAACACCTTCCTGTTCGCGCGTAGGAACCTGACCAGGGCCTCCTCCTGCTCAGGCTCAAGGTTGGTGCCTATGGTGAAGGTAGCACCGGCGGGCTCATCGACCGGTACCTGCTTGGTCTCTGCCTTGTCTTGGCTGAATAGCTGCTTCTTCTTAGCTAGCGCAGCCCCCTTGGGCTCGAGGACATCTGAGTTGGCGGGCTGCGCTACTGCGGCGGTCTTGAAAGCAAGCTTGAGTGCTTGCAACGCATCCCCGGTGTCTCCGGACACGGTAAGGATGCTGTTGCTCCCGGGCATCTTCATGAGGTTGTACACTGGGTGAGTCACGGCCATGAACCGGACAGGGCTAGGTAGCCGAGGATGGCGTTGTATGGGAGACTGATGGGGGCGATGTCGAAGTCGATCAGCTCCGTGTGGACGTTGTCGTAGGTGCCGAAGGTCACCGAGAGGCAGATCTGTCCCAGGGAGCCGGTGGAACCTCCTCCGACGCCCGAGAAGGGCCTGCTGGGTTGAAGCCGCTCTGGCAGCACGTGGAGGAGGCTAAAGGCTTCCACCGAGAGCATGCTGAGGACAGCACCGCCGTTGATGAGGGTCCTGGTGATGGCCACCTGGCAGATGGTGGGGGTGCA
>NC_041389.1:484572666-484578357 GCF_002162155.2 Triticum dicoccoides | reverse complement strand
GGGGGGGGTTTCTTGGCGCTCGGAGGCCGTGCCGATCTGGCGGGTGAACGGCTTCACATGGAGGCTTGAAGGTGGTGCCTGTGAGCCGCCCAGGAGAGCCACGACGACCGGGGGCACTGGCGCGGTGTAATGGGTGAGGAAAAGGTCGCGGAGTTCCCCCAGGAGGTCACATAAGCCGTCGGTAGGTGGAGCAGCCACATGCGAGCAACACCGGCGAGGGCCATGGGAAACCAGTTGGCCATCACCCTGTCGTCGCCCCCCCACCCCCCTGCCTTGAGGACGGCTTCCTCGTATGCCAGGAGGAAAGCCAGCGGGTCCGTCGCGCAGTTGTAGCGCGGCGGCATCTCTGGCTTAAACTTGCGTGGCCACTGCACCTGCCGCAAGGCGGGGGCCAAGGCTCGGAGCCCCCTGGCCCTAGCACTGTTATTGGCTGCCGGAGCAGGCGGCACGTTGTCTGCCATGTGGGTAAAACGCTTTGTTGGCGGAGAACGGGCCGATGGAAGGGAGAGCTTCGGCACACCCCCTACCTGGCGCACCAAATGTCGAATTTTGGATTCCGGCAGACCCTTGAGGTTCGAACTCTGGGGTGCGCGTGGAGATCACCCCCCTACCGGCTCACGTCTCGTCGCCTGGCAAGAGATCTAGACTACACGAAGAACAACACAAGGGATGCAAGGTTTATACTGGTCCAGGCCACCATTGTGGTGTAATACCCTACCCTAGTGTGTGGTGTGTGGATTGCCTCAGGGGCTGATGATGAACAATACAAAGGAAGAACAGCCTCGCGAGGGGAGGAGTTCTTGTGTGGGTATGGGTGGTTTTGCTAGGGTTTGAATGGATCATCCCCCCTTTTGTCTGTCTCCCTCTCCGTCGAGGATGGCTAGTCCTATTTATAGAGCAAGGCCCTGGTCCTCTTCCCAAATATTGAGCGGGAAGGGCGCCAACAATTGGCCATTTTGAAGGGGAACATCTAGTAGACTTATCCCGACTAAAGTTGGTCCTTGCCTGCCAAAGGCTCTGACGATGATGCCTTCCTGGGCTCCACGATGACATCCGTCCTGCCGTTCTGCTGGTCTTGGTCTTGTTGCACCAAAATGGTAACATTTGCCAGATGCCTTGGCCTGTGCTTGCCCCCTTTGCACCGAAGGGGAAACAAGGACACTGCGCAGGCCGACGCCCGCCTGGCGCCCGCCTGGCTTCGGTTGTCATGGCTTGCGTCACGGGCACCTCGTGAGGTACCCCACCTTGATCTCTCTGCCTCCTTGCGAGCCAGCCTGACGAGGCTGCGCCTGAGGAAGCTTCCTGTCGTCCGCCCCGCGAGGCTTGGCCCCTCGTGACGGTCTTGAGTTTGTGTTGACGAAGATGGGCCATACTGGGCCACTCCTTGAGCCACACTGCAGGCTGCAGGCAGGCAAGTCTGTGTACCCCCATTCCCAGAACACCGACAATGTCCATTTTGAGAATCCTGGCCATTGTCGGACCGGGCGAGCCTTCGGGAAGCGGGGTCGGACACCTGATCCTCTTCACCTTACTATGCCAATCCTGGTTGCGGACTGTATTCAAAACAATGCTATGACAAACATAAGCAAAGTGTTCGGTTATAGGGTTACTTACTTGGGTATCTAGGCGATTGCAGCTCAGGCCCGTATCCTCGGTGGTGTCCGGACACTTTATTCGTGGTCCAAAGAACAACTTATACATCCCTTCGGGTATCATGCCAAAGAAGTGCTGAATGGTTCGCGGACCTTCCGGATTGAATTCCCACATCCGAAGAGGCCGACGTTTGCACGGTAGGACCTGATGAACTAGCATTACCCGGATTATTTTAACAAGACTAATGTCCCTCTCGAGGAGCTCCTGAATGCAGCTTTGTAGCATTGGTACATCATTCGCAGGCCCCCAGTTCAGTCCCACGTTGGCCCACGACGCCAGTTGAGGTGGAGGGCTCGAGCGGAAGACGGGCGCGGCCGCCCACTTTGAGCCTCGAGGAGCTGTGACATAGAACCACCTCTGTTGCCATAAATCAGGTACCTCCGGGAAGGAGCCTTCGGACCACGGGGCATCAACATTCCTGCTTATTATGGCGCCTCCACACTCTGCGTGTCGCCCCTCAATCATCTTCGGCTTCATATTGAAAGTCTTGAGCCATAAGCCGAAGTGGGGAGTGATGTGGAGGAAGGATTCACACACAATGATAAACGACGAGATGTGGACGATGGAATCCGGGGCTAGATCATGGAAATCTAGTTCATAGGAGAACATGAGCCCCCTCACGAAGGGGTCAAGAGTAAGACCCAAGCCCCGGAGGAAGTGGGAGACAAATACGACGCTCTCATTGGGCTCGGGAGTGGGGATAACCTGTTCGGGAGCAGGAAGCCTATGCTTGACATCGGCGGTCAAATACCCAGCCTCCCTCAGCTTCGCAATATCCTCCGCTGTGACAGAGGAAGCTATCCACTGGCCTTGATGGTCGGATCCAGACATGATCGAAGATCCGGGGTGCTTAGGCTCGAGCTTTGGGTGTGGGAACTCAGGGTGCAAGATGCGCGAGCATGGAGATAGAGGGATAGGCCTCGACTCCCTTATAAAGAGGGGAAGAATATCAAGCATCCCCAAACGTGGTCGTTCTGGACTTGCCTAAAAAGACGGACTCATGCCAACAGGCGCGGTTGGATTACCCATACCCGTATTGATGAGGATCTCATAGTAAGGGGGACATGATCCCTGCTTTGAAAGACGTGCCAAGGAAACCGCCTCGTGATGTGTGCGGTAGCAAGTTGTAAAAACGGTTCGAGTAAAAGCCGGACCGTGGCGTGATGTCGCTTTTCAAAGAGTTGTCAGCAGATTAGATTCGTGGATTATTCTCCCTACGGTGGTATACGGAATTTGTCTTGTAGAGCCGGACACGATCCTTGTGTTTGGAATTTATCTTGGAGTATTCGGAGATGGAACCCGCCTCGCAATGCCGAAGACAATCTATGCACTGGACTCATCGTCATTGAAGCCTGGTTCAGGGGCTACTGAGGGTGTCCTGGATAAGGGGGTATCCGGACAGCTAGACTATTGGACTATGAAGATACGAGATAGAAGACTTCGTCCCGTGTCCGGATTGGACTCTCCTTCACGTGGAAGGCAAGCTTGGCGATTCGGATGTAGATCTCCTTCTCTATAAACCAACCCTGTGTATCCCTAGTCCCATCCAGTGTCTATATAAATCGGAGGGTTTAGTCCGTAGGACACAACAACAATCATACCATAGGCTAGCTTCTAGGGTTTAACCTCTCTGATCTAGTGGTAGATCAAATATTGTAATAATCATATCATCAAGATCAATCAAGCAGGAAGTAGGGTATTACCTCCATTGAGAGGGCCCGAATCTGGGTAAACATTGTGTCCCCCGCCTCATGTTACCATTAGTCTTAGATGCACAGTTCGGGACCCCCTACCCGAGATCTGCCGGTTTTGACACCGACAGTGTTGCCATGGCCATATGTCAGCGGAGGGGAAGTAGATCCGAGGCGGCGAAGGACGGCGTAGCAGGAACAGCTCTAGTGCGGTGGAGGGTGGCGAAGTTGGAGCGGCAGCAGTGAGGCGCAGGACGGCGTGGCTGAACTGGCTCGGGTACGGACGGCTCGGCCTCGGCTTCAACTAGTAGCCGTGGAGGGCGTTGCGATTGAGGTTGCGGTGGACGACGACGTCGGGGTATCGGCTCCGGCGTGATGGAGGAGGGCGGTGGTTGATGGGTGGGAAGGGGTTGCAGACGGAGGACACCGGGGTTTCGCGGCTGGTGGAGAGGTAGTTTTGGCGCCCACGGAGTACGAATGGGGAATCGGATGGGTGGGGGGGAACCATGTTTCGGTCTGGGACGCCCTTGTTTTTGGATTTTTTGAACAGAAGATGGGACGCACTTGTTTCAAATTTGGGGAAAGTACAAACTTTGCCCCCTCTTAAATTTCGGACCTACTGCGGGTCGGGGGTAGGACGGTAATCCCAAGTGTCCCAAATAGTGGGAGGGAGCGATTTCGGCCGCGCTCATGTGTGCTTAGGCGGCCATTGTGTATGAATGTTTTTCGGAGGCGGTTGCGTGGCATCTAGATGAAGCTACAAACCTACCCCGGTTTAGACCTTTGGTCATCGGGCCGGTAGGTTTCACGGGTTGGAGTTATTAGAAAAATAATTTCCTTGTACTACCAAACATTGGTCTCACGCGGTTTCGAGCGAGTAGAGGCTCTTTTGGCGCTTCGTTCGAAATTTTGAAACACAAGCATTCATGTTTAGAGTACTCTTGAACTATGAGGATTGACCTAAATAGAAAATGTTATATTTGACCTTGTATGTTTGAAAAGCTCATTAAATTATCCACTTCTTTTTGAAATTTTGACACTTGAAAATCCTATAACTACGATTATTTTGGAATGGAGGAGCTAAATTTGAATCTATTTGTACACGACTACATATGCTAATATGTACAAAATCAGAGCAAAGATTGGTGCCCCCATAATTTAGGTATGGTTTACAAATGCCATGATATCAAATTCAAATAATTTAATGGACTTCATGTTGAATTTGATTTTTTAAACCACCTTAAGTTGAATTCAAATGTATGCTAGTTCATAGGTAGCTATTTATAATGTTCATTGTGTAACTTTCATATGTATAATGTGCTTTACACACACAACATGAACTATACTCACGTTTATATTCGATTGCTAAAGCGCTGCATTGTTTGGAGTTCAAAATACTAACTATGTGGATCAATTGTGTCGAATAATAACATAGACATGCTCAAATTCGATAGAATCTAGATGTCTGATGGATCAATGACCGCTCCTTATGCGAATTGCAAATATCATGATCCCATCCTAATATTTGGATACAATTTATATCTTTAATCAATGTGTACATCAGTCTTTTACGTGTAGTTTCACTCTCCATCGGTGGTCTCTCACACATGCTCACACACTCTCTCCTGAGGTGTCTTTCTCGCACACATGCTCTAGATATAACCCTACCTCCCTCTCGTAACCATTTACAACTGTTTTCACTAACCTTTATCACAAGCACTCTTCCTCCCGCAAACATACACACACACAATCCCCATCGACCCTTTCTATATACATGGACCTGCCTACGTGTGTCATGTACGCACATTATCTTTAGGCATGTCTCTCACGCATTGTCTCACACCTCTCGTCCTAATCGACGAGTATGATTCTAGCAGAGCATTCTGTAGGATGCCCATTAAAGTTAGGTTGGATGAATAGTAATATCAGAGATAAAAGGGTTACCTTAGTCCGATAATCTAGGGTTACAAATCCTAGCCGGCTTTGTTAGTGGACACAGAGTCCTTCACAATTCTGCTATCTTTGTCTTGTACGACTAGTCATCCATGGGTCTTCCTAAATGCGTCACAGGCCGACCAATGTGGCATAGGACGGAACCGAATGAAGGGTCTCACCTCGACCCACTGGACCTCACGCGGTGACACACCCTCTGCCCCCACGTCTCATTATCTTCTCACACCCACACATACCAACACAAACACCACACACACGGAAAATTTCTCATGGTGCCTCTATTCCCTCCCCCCTTGCATATACACACTCAAGGGAATGTAATCTCTCATCGTGATGTCATATTCGTCTCTCTCTCTAGACCACTCTCATTTCTCGTGCTATCTCTCCCAGCCCC